>NW_010243176.1:70855-93685 GCF_000690775.1 Eurypyga helias | reverse complement strand
ATAATATAATAATTATAATGGACTTCATACTAAATTTACTCTCTTTGTATTACTCTTGTATTACTCTTTCAGCTGTATTACTCTATGTATTACTCTTTCAGCTGTGAGGTTTGAGCTGAGAGCAGGTTCTCATCCTGCCAGACCAGCAGTGGCCAGTTTGTGGCTCTCGAGGTGTGGGGCTCTTATACCAGGATGATAGTAAGGAAAGAAGTTTTGCCTGGTACATGAGAAAGGTAAAGTAATATTTCAAAGGAATGCCTTCAGGTTGTTGAAAGAGGAAAAATCAGGGGTTTCTGAGCCTAGCTATTATCTCAAGTTGTCAGCTGTGACCCCTGACCATCTCCATACAAATTCTAAGGAATCCTATTTGTTAATAAAAACTTACAAGTCAGTATAAAGGAAATTATGCCAAGTTTCATCACTCTCCTGATTCAGATTTTCTTTCTTTTGGGGTGATGGGAGGAGGAGGTCAGGTAGAAGAGAATTAAAATGTTAACATTGTCTGTTTTGAAAATCACAGAAATTTAACTTATCATATTTAATTTTATACAAAGAAAGTAAAATGAAATCTAAAATGTTTGATTCAAAACAAAAAAAGTGCAAGTAGGAAAATTTTGAAAGTTATCATCAATTATATGTTTTATTATTTTCTGTAGCTTAGGTAGTACATAAGTGTGTATCTAGCAATAAAATGCCATTGATCTGTGCTGTCATACTTTCTCCTCCCTCTGTCCATCTTGGAATTTGTCTAGAGTTGGAATATTTCTTCATTTTCTTTCCTGATGAGAGATGGAATTTAATGTGACAGAGCAAGGTGGTGCTACTATGCAAAATTGTCATATGCATGTAAACGAATATAGACTGCGTTTCTGAAAAATCAGATGCTTTATTTCAACTTCCTGGATGCTCTGTTTAAGACAGGACCAACAAGATAATTTGCTATAAAAGGCACTATGGTCAAGCCAGGACACCTGTTCACCTTACGCTCAGCTAATTAAAAGAACTAATTTTTTTCCTGATTAGCTTTTACAAACACGTTTCTGGTTTGGACAACAGCAAATCAGTCTGGGGATCATCATCTTGTGTCCAAACCTTATTTATCTTTTTGGGAGCCAAGGATAATTTAAGGGCCATCTCCAAGAAAAACTTGAAATAACAGAACAAATTTTTATTAAAATTTGTGAACTACGGTACAACATAGAGGAAAACTGTTCACACTATGTGAGTATGTCCAATGAAGCATCAAGTTTTTTAATTTGGGTCTGGGATATGCTGCCTAGATTTCAAAGATACTAGGTACTTAAACAAAGGTTGTCAGCAATTTTTTTTATCCCTTTATGTGAAGCCAGATGAAGAATTAAATTAGATATAAGCTAAATAGGGAATTCTGTGGGTACTTCATTCAGTCTGGAATATAAAAAATGTTTTTCTTATCATGGCTGTAATTAGGGTGTTAGTTATGCACTTGTAAGACATCTTGGGATTACTAGATCTTGTTTCTGCTATGATGCTAGTTCAAATGTGGCAATGTTTATATCTTTTTATGGGGGAAATAGATGTTTTACCAGCTTTCCTGTGTGACTCTGAATAAATCATTTAAGCATGTGTGGTCCCCCCACTTCTGCTAGAATTCAGTCATACCTCTTATCACATTGTGTCTATCCTTCAGATCCACTAAGAATGCAGATTCCTGTATAGGAAGGGGTTGAAGGGAATTTTCTAATTAAAGCCTCAATCCACGAGATTAGTGGGAGATGAATCTTTAAGGTATCCATAAGAACAGCGTCACAAATTTGGGTGAGCAATCATTACACACACAAGCACTCTGCTAGAAGTATAGGAATTGTGTAAATGTACTCTATAGCTCAGTTGTCTCTAGTTAAGCAGCTCAGGTGAGATAGGATTTTTCATATAGATAAGCATCTGCCTCCCAGTCCTTCATTTATACCCTTACTGCAATAGTGTTACAACGACAGCCTTTCCAACACATGTGAATGCCTCCTGTCAAATGAATCTTAAATACGATAATGATGTCCCTTATCTGAAAATGAAAGCTAATAATAAACAGCAGCAAGTATTTCAGGAACGCGTGTTCCACATCACAACTTCATTTCAATGAAATCTTTAGGTGAAAGCACCAACAATAAAACTTGGAAAAACATATAGACTAAATTTACCCTTACCTGTGCCAAAAATAACAATTTAAAAGTTAACTAGGAAAAGTATTCAGCCTTACTTGTTAAAAACAAAATGATTTTTAAGCATGATTAAAGCATCAGTTGCTAACTTTCAGTAGAAATAACTCAAAACAGCTATTTTATGAAAAGATAATCAATTCCAAACTTTCATATGGGGCCTATGAAAATATGTGCATAAACATCTTTGTTCCAGAAATGAAGTTTCTACTTCTCATTATTATATCTGACAAGTTTTGGAAACACAGATCATCCATTCTCTCACATTTAATGTAAAACAATCACTGCTCTGTTTTTCTGTCAGATTAATTTTTTTTGCTCCTAATAGCTCATGCACTTACGGGCTCTTCTGACAGCTATTTTTGCAGCAGAGCTGCTCTCTCCTCTGACCACTGACATTTATTAATCAATTGATCAATAAGTCATTTGAACCTCCCTTGGGAACGTTGGAATAGCCGTTGTCCCTCTCAGATTGCAGAACTAAATGATTGTGTTGTTGTTTGTGTTGTAACGGGAGTGTTATGGAGCTCTTGTTACAAACGGAGTATGAAATCTAAAGCACACTGGAGGTTCCTGCTGATGCAGAAAAGATGATTTGTTCTTGAGAAACTGCCTCTTTTTGCAAACACTTCTCTAGGAGCTTAACTTACGCGTACCATTAGCTCAGGAGACCTCAGGTGGGAAACTCACTTATGAAAATCTTGGCACCTGAAAAAGTGTTTTTAAGATGGGTCCCAGAATGATGCTATCTATTTATTCCACTTCTTCTTGTCCAACCTTTATCTTACTTGCAGAAGCTCACAAAAAATACCCCAAAACCTGTTCAAGGAAAACCAGAATGGGCTTCTTTTTACTTTGAAGTTTGGGCATGTGTTGTTATTGACTATAAATTGATTTAACTCCACTGGGGTTGCTCGCTCACCCTGCAGTGAATATTTGGCCTTTTTACATTTTGTAGTATAATGTCTTTTCATCTTCCATTTAAGTAAAAACTTTATTTTCCATACAGAGAAGACTTAGTTACTGTTTTATTGCAAAAAGTGGCAGATGCCAGAGAAGTCTATACTGTAAGGATCGTAACATAGGCAAGCGGGATATGTTTATGGTAGAAACTCCAACAGAGAGACAGAAACATTGTAGATTCTTGATCAAAAATGAAATTCAAGTGCTATTTGGCATGGTGCTGTGCTACTCTTACGTTTTGAAACATAGTGGCCAAATTAAAATTTTTACTATATTTTTTTCCAAACAACAAACTCTTAGATCTGCAACCAGACACAGAGCAGGAGGCCAGCTCTATCTGGTTTGCTTCTCCTGAAGTCTGGTGCAGATTATTTATAAATGGAGTAAAGGCACATTTGGGATTCTCTGTCTTATTCCTGGGGCACTTCAGAAATTCATCTTAGTGGCGTTGTGCCACCACGTGCCATTCCTGACTCTGCCACTGTCAGAATATCAACAGATCCAGAGAAGGCTGATCTTGCCACTCAGTGACAGCTTCTTGCTGCTTCTAATGGGAATAGAGATGAAACTGCAGGAAATGCAAGGAAACATTATTTCTCTGTCAGACCTACAGGTGAAGTTGGACCATGGAAAGAAGGTGCTCGGATAAATTAGCAGACTGGGCAGTGTGAATATTCACATGTCCTTGGATGGCTGATCCCTAGGCAAGTCCCTCATGTCCCTAAATAACATACGATTGCTAGTGACTGAGAAATTACGTGTCCTGGTGCAGTACGAACAGAATCTCTAAAACAAGGAGGAAATGAGCACTGGAAAACACATTACAGGAGGGAAAACATAGTAGTAGGCATCCCTTAGGAGATGTCTCTGGAGTTTCCAAATAGCAAAGTCTGTCTCAGGTAACACCATACACTCCCTCTGAGTGGTAGAAGTCTCTAGAAGCTGAGATATTAATTATTGGAGAAGTTTCTTCTCTTCCCATTAGTAAGATCTCACACAGAAAGGTTGTAAAACAGGAACATCAGAGTTTTGCACCAAAAGGGTAAATAATGGGGAAGATCAGTGTGAAGTTTTGTTAATAGCCAGAGACTCTGGCTGTGAAACCTTCTTCCAGGTAAGAGTATGACTACAGACCTCAGTATTTCAGTGAAATGCAGAATTAATCTCTACTACTTGACCTTCCTTTAATTAAAAAAAAAAAAAAGAAAAAAAAGAAGAAAGAGACGGCAGGGGTCATGTTAGTCATATAAAAACTTCAACTTTTGTTGTTGGACCTACTTCTGCATATGCTTTAAACATTAAGTGTATGCAGGTGTCGTGGTTTAACTCTGGCTAGCAAAATACCACGAAGCAGGTCTGTGAGGGTTGAGACACAGACTGTTGCTCTGCTTCCACTTGTTTGTGTGTGCCGATTAACAGTTGCTTCCTTCCAATAAAGCACAGGCAGCTGAGATGTCTGGCAATCACATCAGGGGAAGCTCAGCCTGGAGAAAGATATTTTTGGGATTGCACTGCCTCTGTTTAGACTTGTCTTGTAAAAAAAAAATCCTGCAAATAAGCCCTTAAAAATCAGATTTCAAGGACATTGAGTGATCCTGCAGTTACGTTAAGTACTTGCAATAAAATAATCTTGTCCAGAAGGAATGATAATAAAAATAAAGAGGAAACCTAATGTCTGGACCTCTAGCAGACATCATGTTAGTGTCCTCTGCTGACCTTTGCAAATATATGTGTGCAAATTGACTGTATGTATTCTTTAAAATCAATAGTACTAGCTGATAATACAGAAATGTGAGACTAATGGATGAAGAATTAAAATGCCAAACCAAAGGGTTAAAATTTATATTAATACAGACATCTAAGGCCAAGTCATTCTGCAGAAATGAGGGCAGCGGGTCACTTTGACAGTTTGTCCATAGTTAATGGAAGTTTATTGACCCAATTGTGTGAAACCACAGTGAATATTGCATATCACTTTGTCATATGGAAAAACCACGTTTATGGATTTCTCTTTCATCAGCTAGAGTGAAAAACCTCTTTTGAATCCCCTCCTTTTTTTCAGATCAACTCCTGCTGCAAGCGTCTCGGTGTATCTTTTGGTCTTAGAGAGTTGGTGGTTTTTTTTCATATTAAAGAGGCCCAGATCATGAGACTGCCTCCATAGGACCTCCTATAAATCAGCTCAGCAAGGAGCTGAGTCTGCAATACAAAATGTAGCTCCAAACACTGTCCAGGGGAACTTTCCATTGCTGCCATCCCACCCCACTAAGATACAATTTGGCTGCGTTCGGTGCTTTTGTACACTGCAATCTGTCATGTTTCATACATTAGCACCTTTTTGCTTGGTGATACACAAAAGACCAATGGCAAACCGATGCTGATGAACTTTCATTGTGAAAGGTAAGAAGGAACAGGGGATATATAGTGGTTTTCTATAAATATCACAATAGGTTTCCATAGCCAGGACATGGTGTTCCCAGTTTCACAGATTGCACAAGTGTATATAGCATAAGGGAAAATTCTTTTGGTGAAAGAACGGTAACAATAATAAAAACCAGACAGTTTTGGCTTTCTATATAATTTAGATTAAGATTAGTCTATCTTCCATATTTTTACAGAATGAGTCTGGAGTGTAGGAACTTGTATTTGAACTCTACCAACTTGTGTGCAGATACACTGAAAGCAGTTGGAAATACGGAATTTCTAATGCGATTTTCTTTTAAAATTTTTGTCTTTTAAACCTTCCAAACTAAAAAGATTTGGATAGCCATAATGACCTGTTAAAGATCAACAGAAGAATTGAAGTCACTGAAATGTTCCATTTAAACCTCTCAGCCTATGAATTTAATTTTAGTTATTAAAAAATTAATATAATTAAATTAAATATAACTAATGTCATTAATTTTGATATATTGTAGTACTGAAAGATAATGAAATGCTTCCACTTCTCCTCACTGAAAATTGCACTACATTCCTGAAAATTATTTTAAAACCCTTGGGTTTGGTAAAGAATTCTCCCGCTGAATATTTTTGCCTCTCTTTACTTGGAATTATTTGGAAAAATACTCCAAATTCTGAGGTTTGGTAAATATGCATGGAACAGAAACAGTTTTTAATTTAGGAGAATTAGCCTCAGTAGGACAAGGCTCTGCTCACTTCGACAGCTGCAAACACTGGCATACACTGAGGTAAACATGTTTAAATTACATAATTTCCAGACCACTGATTTTTTTGCAACTAACTCCAGGGCAGTTCCCTTGAAAGAAGAACTCAAGGACAGATTTGTGATGCAACATTATTATATCTGTTAAAATAAGCTAGAAAAATTCTGCTCTGGCTCTGTATTAAACATATTGTCTTAATATATGATTTGTGCAAGTCTTCTGCTCTCTCCAACTAGATTGAATAGTAGCAGGCACTAATAGCCCGGGCTAACAATAGATGCATCATTTTCTTTGAATTTTGCATGTTTGTTTGTGGCTTTTTTCTAACCAGAAATTATCTGATGGGTTTTGGGTGGTTTATTTCTCTTTCATTTTCTGGTCTGACACTGAGAACAAAACCAGTGAGTCAGTGCAGAAGCATTAATCTGCACTATGGACAATTGTATGAAGTGGCAAAGGAAGTTAAAGATTTTTATCAACTTAAGCATAAAGTCAAATCCTGACATTTCTGCTTATTTTTTAAAAGGTGTGTTGACCTGCACACATCATCTTCTTGCTTCCTTCCCAACTCATGTCTCTTCAAAATGGCGTAAGCACCTGATTAACCAAGGGAGATTATCTCAGGGCCAACTTCTGGCAGGCTCGTGTCTCTTGGAGGGAGACTTTCTTTCGGATAGTCCTACAGAAACAAGTCATGTTGATTGAAGAAGCAGCAATATCCTGATTGAGTGAAGGTATTGGGCTGGTGAGGTATTTGTGAGGAATGCTTCTCAGCTAATTGTTTAGAATAGTCAATGTAGAAGAAATGTTGGTGGTCAGTGGGGTGGAAAACAGGATAGGAAAGGACAAAAGGATTTTTAAATCCAAAATTTAGGCAACATAGATAGATACATTCCTGGACTGATAGCTGGCATTATTGTTTCAATTGTACCATAAGTTTCTTCTAATAAAAAATTAAATATAGCACAGAAACCTCTTCCAACATCACTGTGACCCCTATCCTATAAGGTGTTCATAGACAAAAGGTGAACTGTGAGTACATTTGTCTTTGATTACCTGACTTTGGATCTCTTGAATTACAAGTGATAGATCTGCTTGCTGAGGACACATATACTGATGTGAAATTAAGGTAAATCATCTTGAAGAGAGGAAACACTAGGTTTCCTAAGGTGGTTGAAACTACTCACAATTTGAAATAAGGAAAAGAAAATAATTTTGGAGTTTATTTCACCAGCAACATACTCAGAACATGCCATGGCAGTTTTACTCTGCTTCCATGGTATCAGTTTGACAGGCTGCACTCTCTTGGCTTTTAAAAGCATTACTCTGTTGTGGTCTCCTGATTGGAAAGAGGAGTAACTCAGGTTGATGCCGGTGCTCTGCTTACCAACAAGCTTCCAGAAATAAGAAGGGATGAGGACCTCTTCACTCTGCACTGGGCTAGTGAGCCATCTTCTCCTAGAAGAGGCATTTTAGGAGACAGCAAGGCAGGAGCATTTTTTGAGGGAAGAACAAGAATTCAAGGCTCTGATTGTCCTCTGTACCTTCATATGCTGTGAGTAGTCAGCGTTAGCTCAAGATGATATAAAGTTAAGAGGTTTTACAAAGCAATTAATTTCCTAATACGTAGAGACAGCATTCTTTTGTGACTTCACCAGCACAACTAGGTAGTGTTTGGCTATAGCAGAAACACCCATGAAATTATAAAAAAGGATTGAAAGAATTCCAGTTCTTGTACTCTAGTAACTTTTCTTAAGTTTCTGGGCGACTATATTCTCTGCTTCGAAATGAGAGTACCACAGTGAACTTATATTGAGTGAGAAAACAGTGTGGGATTCCTTCAAGAAAGCAACTTCTAGTCTCATGCTTCTGGTATTTTATGAAATATTAGCTTAAATGAAGGAAGATTTAGCAGAAAATCAAGATGCACCACTCAAAGCCACAGAAGATATGGGCAATAGAGGAATGATACTGGAATATTGAATGGAATAAAACACCAAATCCAGTACTATTTTTTTCTCTATCATCAGGTCTGTTACTAGTGAAGATGAAAATACCAATGGTAATAGTGAGACAAGAGTTGCCCTTGTGGAGGCTTATGTTGTCTAATGTTTCTTGCCAAGAGGACATTTCTAGCCCCGTTTCAGATGGCAGAGCTTGTCAAAACAGTCTAAATAATTCCCCAAAGGTGCATCATTTTCCTGTAAGTGTCGTGACAGCTTTGTGATAGATGCCTTCATTTTTATATAACAGTCAAAAAGAGAAAAACATTTTAAATTTTCTTCTCAATAAGCATGAGATTTTCAAAAGTCTTTGATGTCCTGAAACTGCTCTAATTAAATTCAAGATGTTTTCTGACTAACTTAAATGGAAGAAAGAAGTTCGGGCCACATAGAGCACTTTGGAAAATCTTACACTTCTTTTTCATGCATTATTCAATCCCTTTATGTGCTCACGCAAGCTCAAAGGGTGCAATACAAAATGCTCAAATCCACACCCTTGTCAAAGAGTACTTAACAGCTAACAACCCTCTGTCAAAAAAAAATCTGTACCAGGGCTTAATTTAAGAACCACTCAATTTTGTCATATTTCCTTATGGTAATTTTTAGCAAAAGTAAATCACTACCGACAAACATCCCTTTAACAATGGTATATTAGTTGAATTAAGATGGAGAATAAAGGAGACATTACAGGCAGTTAAGTGTGAGAAAGCATGTTCGACACTGAATAATTAATTTTCATTCCAAGATAAAAATGTTGCCCATCGATTTACAATCCCTTCTGGCTATAAAGCCTTTTGGTGGAAACCTGATTCTTAATTATTGTCACAGGAATGCTAAGCTTGTCAAAAAGCTATTTCCATCACGATGATCAGCCTTAACTGCTTGGAGCAATTTTTGTGCCATACTTAACAGCTGCTTCATCATTTGTTATCTTTTCAATTAAGCACTCTATTCCTACATGGCTCATAATCTCTATTGAAAAAAGAAACACGCGTGCAAACACACATGTGTTTACATACAAGTACATACTCAGCACAGAACCTCAGCAGCCGCCTGTTTCTGTTTTTCTTTATTATGTAGAAAAGAGTTCAAACGTTACTATGAAACACTAGTGGAATATTTGGACTGCTATGCTGCATGTACAGACACTCTCAAAATAACACAGAAGGCGTCTTCAAAGCACCACATCAGCATTTTCAGTTTCTGTAGTTCTTTCTATGTCCCACCATATTTCCATCTGCTAAATTCACTCTGCTCCTTCCAGTGACAGAACTGAAAATAGACTGATTACGCCATTAAAAAGAGCATACAGAAACATGCTTCTCTCCAGAAATATTATAATGGTGCACTTACTATTCTGAAACTAGATGTTTGTAAATTGTCCTTTCCTTAGTATAGATTTTGTTTTTCCTATGTAGCTTTTTTGTTTGGAGATTTTGTGAGACTGAGTGTTTTTTGCTTGGATTAGTTTGGCAGAAAGTGAAGGGGAAGGGTTGTCAGCTGTCTTTTTTTCCTACAAAATGAGAAAGGAAAACAAATGAGGAAATTGGTCTTCCTCATCTGATGGCCTTAATTGGCAGGATGACAGTATCTCCTGTAAGTACTTTAGTTCTGCACACGCAAACGCACACAAGAAATTTTGCTGGTCCATTGGTTCACGACATAAATAAATTCAAACTTAATTTGAGATACTTCATTTAGACTTCTTCTTTGAACCATTGATCTGTGGCAAAACTTGTCTGTGCAAAAGCAGAAACAGAAGTTAATAGATATAGAGTGCCAAATTATGTTGCCACATCAACCACTTAAACTAAATTTTTTACCTGCATATTTGACTAATAATCAAGTATATTTGTAGAAAGGTATCTTAACAATGTATTTAAATATTATCTGCTGTCAAGTGAAACATGAATGTGCTTTTGTGAATTAGATAAATTGAGAGTTGGGTGACTGTGTGAAATAACTCTATTGTTCAAATGAAGTTTGAAAGCTTTTCAGGGTATATTTATTTATTGCCAATAGAAACTCGCATTTATGATAAGATATTATAAACAACTGTTCTGCATTAGAAATCTGATTTATCAATGAAGGTCATGCTTAGCTCTATTACCGGAATGACTTTTGTTTTTTTTGTTGGATCAGAGTTTAAATGAATTTTTATGGAGAGTTTTATATTGTATGTGTACATTTGAAGATTAAAATACTGTTAATCAGGTTTATTTGGGCAGGAGATGATGAAGAACGGGACTGGAAAATTCAAATCCTTTTTTCATGTATTGTATATATTACAGTTACAATGATGGTAGACTAACCATAAAAGCTTTTCTATTGTATTTTTAGGTTTTAAGAGCTCCAGATGGAGAAAAGCATCCTTTTGAGCTAGGCAGTTTGAAAACACATAGCTCCACAAGAACCTGAACGGTACTTCTAACAATGTAGTCACTCTTGTTAAATTTTACTCGAACGTCATCAGCCTGTACGCAGAAAGAAACATGTTTTCTACAGCCTTTCTGATGATTCACTGTACAGGGATCCAGCTGTGTCTAACGGTCCAGGGTTTCTTCACTACAAATTCAAAACAGATATATCTAAATAATTTTTCTTCAGCTTACTTAATATAAATAATTTAATTCTAAATGTATTTGAAGAATCTGAGTGTGCTCAAACATTAAAATGTCCAGTACTGAACATTAAAAGGATAGACAACTCAAAATGCATATATTTTTGATCAGCCTTTTGTGCCTGTCACTGAGACAGAGGTCTAAGGCCAGCTGGTGGGATTCACCGGTGGGAAACTGGCATTGCACAAAGAACACAACTGGTTTGTGTTGGTCTAGAGGCTCAGTGAGCCTAAAGCATTTGCAAGACTTCTTCAAGACCATTTCACAGTCTGCACTGAGTCAGAGGGCAAAGCAAGAGCTGCTGCGTGTGCTCCCCAACCGTTGCACTGGACAGCAGCAGGAGGTCCTACCCTGAGCACTGGGATGGTGGGTGGACCTGGGCAGGTCCCAACCCTGCCAGCAACTGCTGTTGCAGGGGAAAGAGAACATCCACAGCAGTGAGGGATATCAGAGAGATGTACAGAGACAGAGACCTACAAGGGCAGAAGATACTCCATATAGACATTTTTTTTTTCTGGGCACTGATCTAAGGCAGAGAATGGGTTTGGTCAGGCATGCAGTGTGGTAACAGGGGAGCAGCTCAGGGCTCTGCTTCAAGATGTGGACTCATCTGGTATTTTCTGTAGTTACACTCTATGGGTGAGCTCTGCTTGCCTCTTTCTGCGTGTCCTGCTGAGAGGTTATGTTACCTGGGACAAGCTGCAAGGGGTGCTGGTCACCACACCTGTTGTAAGGGGTGGAATGGTCCAGGGACCACTGTCTCACCCTGGGTTGAGCTAACTGGGCTTCTCTCTCAAACTCTGAGCATCTACTCTGCCCTGCCTTGCTAGGTTGCTACTCTTCAGACACATTCTTTTGTGAAACAGAAAATGTTTCCCCATTCTTGAGGATAAGTTGCAAGAGGACCAAACTCTTACTTCTGTGGTCAGAAGAAAAGTTTTCTATTGTAACTCCCTTCTAAATGGTTTTACATTAATCTCCAGTTCTGTAGCTGACTACTATGAACACCTATAGTCCTGAGCTCGACTTCCAGTCTGTCTTTGATTGTTTCTTTTAAGACCCCTTCTTTAAAGGGTTTAATGTTATTATCTTGCAAATGATAACAAGTTGCATGTGAGTTATTTACAGAATTGGGACACAAAGCTAAAAACATTCTTATTGATTTGGTCAAAGCTGAGTCTATTCATATACTTGAGTCACAGAGGACTCCATCATATAATGTATTTTCACACATCACATGAGCTGCTGTAAGCAAAAAAAAAAAAAAGAAGAAAAAAGAGAAGGTTTTGTTTAGAGTGCTCATCTGACTTAAAGCATTTCTGTCATGCTTTGAGATGCTGAACCTGAGGCTCATGTGCTGCATCCAGCTGAGGATCTGGCCCAGCATTTGACATCTGTGAGAGATGGTAGAAAAAGCTGTGAGTTAGTCTCCAGTTCTTGAATGCCTCTGGTCAGACACTGCTGTCAGCTATTACACATGTAATATAGTGAAATCCATGGATTTACTTGCTAGCCCCAAAGAAGGATACAGGCATTCAAGTGTTGCTGTATATGGGTAAATGCATAGCCCACACTCTTAGCTGTATGTGTAACCACATAACTGTTTTCTGTGTGTTTCTCCACAATACACAGAGGGTGCTATTATTGAGTAGTACTTTTCACATAATATGAAAATAAAATATAAAATAAAATTCCAGACTGCAAGTGATTTTGATTCAATTGAAGAGGAAAAATCTCAAAATAGATTTCTTCTTGAACAATGTCTCCATACATATTATTTCACATCCACTGAAAAGTGAGAGTAAGACCACAATATCCATTTGTGGCATCAAGAAGTCAAGAAATTCAGAGGTGAAGTTCTGCAGTATTGGAGTAACAGATGTGTTGAGATAACCCATGTGTGTGGAATACTCATGTAAAGAGATTTATCTTGTCCTGGTTTTGAGAAAATAAATGCAAATCATCTCCTTGTAGAGGAAAGGTAGTGAATTTGCTGAGAGGATGAGTGCATCAACATGTTGCTTATGAGATAAAAGATGTGAGCAATTTGGAGAGACATCCCTAAGAAAAACATTTCAGCTGTGGGAGGAATAACAAAACTGAAGCACAGTAATTTCTGAGATTTTTTTATGAGTACATTTCTACCTGTACACTTAAGTTTCTTTTCTAGCAGTGTTCTTTGCCTAGGCTCCAGTCCTGGAAAAAATTAATTGAAATAAAATCTCAAATTATATAATAGAACTTTTAGCTAAAGGTTATGACTTTTCCTCATGAGACTTCTTTTCTTGACTGGCCCAGATCTTTTGCCTTTGACATCAGACTATTACATACTCCATCACCTTCAGATCTGTCCCCAGGCCACCTTCTTTAACTGACTTTCTCTAATGCAAATACAGAAGTATTCAGGTCTGTCCAGGCACATGCTCCTTTTCTGCCCTTTAAAGTCTCAACTGGGAAGATATTTGGTGAGTTTAGCTAAAGCTTGGGTGGTGGAAATCCCTGTCAACAGCCATCCTGTTGTTTCACCTTAGTGGAGGCAGCCTGGGTCAGAAAGGGCTAGCATTACCATGGCAAAACTGAGACCTGCAGCATCCAAGAGCAGTCTTCTCACCCTTTGGGATGACCAGGCACCGCCACCTATTCGTTCCTTTCTTTCTGTTAGAAATAGCATATCTATAAAGTTTGCCAAAACTGAACATTAACTTGTCTGTGTTTGTGCATCAAGAAGAGAATAAGAAGGAGGCTGAAGGGCTCATGAAAGGTTTTGTTCTAATACACTCCTGGAAGGTGTTTATATACTGCAGTAAAGAAGAAAGTAGAATTGTTATTTCTCAGCATTGTTTCACATCCTTATTTATTCTTATTTTGACTTTTTATAAGAGGTCAGTTTGTCTTCCAGTTTTTGTCCCTAACCTCTTATCTGTCCCATTCTGCTCTAATTGTTAAGACCTTTATGCTGCTGAGATCTTCCTTTAAAGAGCCTTTGATGTAATGTAACCTGAGAGCTCAGCTACTATGTTCAGGGGTAAGGAATTTTTTGCAGCAAAGGTGCCAAGCCACTGCTTCTTTTGGATTTCTCTCTTCCTTTTCTTTATTTAACAGTAGGGCAAAGTACCATATTGCAGAAATGGAAATAAAAGACCCCCAATTGTAAGTGGCATGATATGTATTTTTCTCTGCAGTAGAGAATCTGTCATCTGCTAATACAAAGGGTGAATTTGCCTCAGTAAAAGGAAAGTAATTTCTGGGATCTCAACTCAGTTTACTGTTGTCTTTTGGCTCCCATCCAGGGAAGCATTAAGGAATAGGTTTATTTGTAAGCATGTGAACAAATGAGAAGTCCTATTGATTTGATTATGGTTCAGGTTGTGCCTAAGTGCTGTTTGGTCAGTGCTTTAATTCTACTTTTAAAAAGGACAGTTTCTCCTTTCTGCTAGGTGTTACACACAAAAGGCACAATCCTTAGTATGAAGCAAATGCCCACTGGCCAGGACAGCCTCATTGATGGGTGCTGAATTGGGCTGGCAAAAACACTACAGAGATTGAAAGGAGAAAGTGATGAAAAAGTGCAACGAGGAGTGACAGGAGGTCAGGGAGAAAGTGAAGAGGGAGATGAAGAGTCATGAACAGTCACCTACTACCTGACTGCTAGCATACCCTGGCAGGTCTCGTTGCAGGGAGATTGTATAGCAGTGATCCTGGATGAACCCTGGAAGTTCTCTGTATGCAAGAGCAATAGGAAGGAAATGGCATTCTTTGGAAGGGAATCAGCTGTTTTTAAGGGTCACCCTACCTGAGAGCTGCCACAGGGCTTCAATGGGCCCTGCAAGGCTTGCCTTATATACCTGGTGTTGAAGGATTTACTTGTTTCCATTATAGCATTTGAAAAACCTAGTAGTGGGAGGGCTGGGGCAAAAGGCCCACAACAGGTGTGATTTAATAACTTGTACATATTTTGGGGCCCTATAGGGGGCCTCCTATAACTGAGAGAGGTGAACCAGGCCACTATACATGCATTGAGGAACCATGCATATTGTAATCTGCACAGGTCTTATGCACTTCTGTGCAGCTGCACAGCCTCAATGGCATGTACCACAAGAGGGTATTGGCGATTTCAAGAAGCTAAGCTCAGACCATCCAAAACTGATACAGAATATTCATCACTAGTGTGGTCTCATTTGGATTGTCCCTCACACAGCTAAATTAGCTCAGGGCTGAGTATACCGTGTTATTAAGAACTACACAGAATAAGCTTCTGCTGTGATTGCCTTGAGCCTTTAGATAAATGAAACAGCGTGCAGAGCTGATAATCAAGATGCTAGGCCTGTTAAACCAGAATAAATAGGGTATAATAACCAAAAAGACTCATTTTCATGGGCAAATCTCACAGGAAATTTCCTCTCCATGTGCCACTTCCCCCTCATTTTATAACCCAAACCCAAACAGCTATCATATTTTTATAAGCCAGGGATATCTTGCTATCTTTCCAGACATTTATTTTTAAATTATCATTATATAAGGTCATTGCCCCTTGACTCTGAAGTCTATTCAAAGACAATAACAAGCACTTCAATTGTACACTCCCATTATCTGTCTAGATGACAGTAAGTTTTAATATTTCAGGAGTGAATGGTAGTGTTAGCTAACACCATCACTCATGTTTCTGAATAATACACAAACATACCTAGATGTAGATTCATTGTGTATGAGTGATTGATTGCACACCAAACAAAACATGGGAGAACGGACAACAGCTAAAAATGTAAACTGAAAATACAAATAAATGTGTTACTTTCACAACTGCAAGTGGACAGCAGAGGTAGGAATGGGTTCTCTTAGTACTTTTGACTGAAAGGGTTTTGAAGATTTGGCTGAAGAAACTCAGTTGTAAGCATTGATTTTTAATGAATCTTGGAATATTGTTGAAAACAGAAAATGGGAAAAAAGTTAATTTTGAGCCAATATTAAAAAGATGTAAGTGGGAAATCTTGACTACTGATAGGTACTTAGCCCATCATTAGTTTCATGGAAAACAGTGAAAATACAGATATAAAATGCAATCAACGAATGAATACAGGAAAGGAGTATAATCAATGTTAGTCAACACTATTTTGTGGAAATAGGTCCTGAGAGATGTACCATCTTTTCAAGTTTAATTACGTATGTAGGATCAACCTCTGTTAAGAGGACTATACTCTGAATTTTAGAGGCATTTGATTTAGCAAAGCATCATGGTATGATTAAAGACCAAACAGTATATGGAAATAAAGTATGAACTAAATGGACTGTGAACTAACAGGTCACAAAAAGTGTCAAATGAAAGGGAGGAATGACTAGAATGAGTCTAAAGCTGGAAGAAATTTTGATTTGGTTTAACATTTTTTCAGGGTAAATATAGATACAGGATGATTGTTGAAAACATTTGTGGATCATGCAGAGATTGACAATATGGAAAAGAAATGATTTAGGACAGAGAAACATAGCCTGGTAGTTTGCCCTGCATGACTTGGTAAAATGACTCATAAAAAAGACCTTCAAATAAAGTCAAAAGCAAAACTAGGAACTGGAATAAAAGATACAGAACAGGAGACTGACCTAGAAAGGCATGACTATTGTGACTAGAAGGCAAAGTTAGTCTGAATCAAGAGGTAAGCAGGGGTGGGGAGATGGCTTCTCTATGTGACTTCAATGAAAGTAGCTTCGGTGGAATATGATGTCTTGTTCCAGGATACTAATTTTAAAAGAAGATATTGAAAAATTGGGTCATGTTTAAAAAAAAAAAAAACAAAACATAAAAATTATTCTAGGGCTGAAAAGATTGTGTTACAATGAAAGGTTTAGAAGATATTGTAAAAAGTAAAATTTGTAAGTGCTCTGACTAATTTCTAAGAAACTACATGAATTGTTATTGTTGCTTGCTAAGCGATTTTCTTATTTGGTAACAAGACCAGAAGCAGACAAATCTAAAGAACTGAGGAATGTTTTTTAATAATAAAGAAAAATAAACCATGAAGTAAACTGATCATAGAAAACAATGACCATGGCAAAAAGATGGAATCTACACAGCTTTGAGTATTCAAGCTGAGATAGGTCTTACAATGTGTTTTTTTTTTTTTGTTATTTTACTTGGATATCAGAGTAGACCTGTTTTAAATTTAGAAAGATGGTAAATTTAGAAGATAATTTATAAAGATACTAATTTCCATTTTCAGTGAAATTTAAAACACTGGGGATATTTGTGATGAGACCTATTCCAGTGTTTATTCTCAATATAATTTTTTTAATATCTTATATTATTTGATGTTGATAATGCTATTGATAGCAATGTTATTTCATTTATAATTGGAAGCCTAAGGCTATGTGTCCCAATTCTTTTGGGCTATATTGCTTTAAGATGAAATATTTTTTTCTAACAACAGCTTCTTTTCAACAGTGTAATCTCTTAACCAAGGAGACAGACTCCTTTTCAGTTAGAGCATCTGATTTGCAGGGTGAAGTTCCTGTGTCTGTTGAAGATATGGCAAGTGATCAGTACCTCTGTAACTGGCCTAGAGATAGAGATAATATAATCATTTGGCTTTCTTTGGTCTTTTAAATGATATCTTAATGTGAGTGCAGGCACCACAAACACAATCTCTGGGCTTGTGAATACTAGCAGTGTTTTAACAACCAGATATTTTTCATTTTGAACAGCTATCTAACTTTAGTCTGAGGTCTATTTGCCCAGCTGAAGATTTTGCTTTTTTTATCAGAAGGATAAATCTTGTGTCAGTGTAATGGACTGTGTCAAATGTGGTCTGACACACACTAAGTAAGGAATAATACTCTCCAGGGCATGCCTCTAGCACCTGAGAAATAAGATATATTGTAGGAAACATGCCCTGAAGTATAAGATTATAATCACAGACAAAAGATAATATTTCTGGACAAAATCAAAGGTGAATGAAATGTTTCAGTGTTTTTAAAACCTTACTTTTGGATAAATGAAAACATCTTTCATCCTTTTCAGATCAGAGGTTGAGGTATCTATGATAAATATAATTTGATGGTCTGTTTTTGACAGTTTATACTCTAATTCTGGTCTTACATGCACCAGTTTTATATCAGTGTGGTTCCATTTACATCAATGAACTTAGTCACTGGTTTCCTGATGTACATGGGCACTGTATATACTTCAATGAAATGAGGCACTGAGGAGCAGGAATAATTGAAAAGCACCTTAGGCATTGGGATACCCGTGCCACCGAGGTCAAACTTTCCCTTTGCAAGCTGAACGTGAGTATTTTAGAGTGAGTCAAAGCTGAGGCATGAAAGAACAGCACTGAGTGGAGGGTGGAGGCTGAAATATTATGGGCAGTTTGTCCCAAGCCATGAACTGAACTACTTTGCCTTACAGGGACTCAGGAGAGCAGAGCATTTCCCTGGAATACTCTGTACATACCTGTGATGTTAAGGACAAACCAATCTGTAATACTGGGCTTTTTCTCCCTGAGAGCATGAGACCCTGAGGGGTCTTTTCTCCATGAACAAGAGACTGGTCTGGGAAATTACTTAAGCACAGAGGGATTTTTGGTTTTCTCTTTTTTACCTGATTTTGCCTAAGGAACATCAGGAAAATACAATGCCATTGTACTGGCTAGAGGCTGCCTGGGCATCCAGGTGAGGAAAAGCCAATACCTGTCTCCCACCAGCCTCACTTCACTGTAACACTGCCAATGGTCAGAAAGGCAGAGTCTGAAAAACAATCATTTAACTGTCCACCATTCACAACAGGGCTCTCTTTGTTGTTGTGTTTGGGTTTTTTTTTTGGTTGTTTTTTTTTTTTTTTTTAGTAAACCATAGAAAGCTATGAACTGGATGTGGGATGGAGTGAAAATAGTTATGCCGAAACCAACGAGTTGTTCTTGCTTGATGGGTGTCACCAGAGCATCATGCGTTGTGCTAATTTCTCAGCCTGTGAATAGATGTATTTGGACTGACAGTTGAAAGTGGGCTGCAGATTCCACTTAAAACATGTTTTTCATGCTGAGTAATGAAGGCAAAACACAAACCAATTCTGGCAGTTAAACTACGCACTTAAACCTTTCATAGTGTTGTCAAACACTATAATCCTTCAAAAATCTGAGTTTGAATAGCCTCAATATTTTATTTAATGAATTTTAAATCCTATAATTACCATAATTAAGACACTCCTTTTGGATCATGTTAGTGTGCTGCTCAATGAGAGAGAAGGCTGTAGGCGATTTTCACTAAAGATTTTCCTGAATGCAAATGATACGTACAGCTCATTCTGAATTCTTCATGACGTCATCTGGGGGAGCATTTCTTCAGAATGCATCAGGCAACTTTGGGGTGGAAAGTCTGTAACAACATCTGAGGAAACAGATGGAAAGCGCTTCATTATCTTCATACCTGACTATTCCTGTGCTCCTATGAGGGGTGTTTCTGCCCCTCATTTAGTAAAACAGGATAACTGGAAAGGAGCAAAAGATTTGTGGGTGTTATGAGCCATACCTTGAGAACTGAAAACAAATACTAGAGTGAGATATGCATTGGCTACTGAGAACTAAGATGCAATTTATTGGATTCATATTGTTAATTACTGATGTAAAAAGCTTCTAAATCTGTTTCAAGGTCAGAAAAGAAACCTGTGGGATGAGAAAGGAGAAGGAGCTTTAGGATGCTTTTGCACTTCCTCTGCTAGTCCCCATCATCCACTGTGCCAGTGCAGAATTGGAGCCACACAGGTTCCCACCGAGCCAGAAATGCCTGGTGACGCAGTGGCAGCACAGGGACAGGAGCTCACGGGGCAGCTCAGAGCAGCTCTGAGGTCTCCAGGGCTCCCTCTCAGCTTGTTCCATGGTCCTGGGCTGGAAACACTAGCCTGTTCCACCTTCATAGGAGTGTATTGGTACCCTCCGGCCAGAAGAGCCCAGCTGAAAGCAGAGGCTGTGAACTGACCCCAAGTTCATGGCCAGAGTGTCTGGTCAAGTCACCACCACATAAGGACACTGTCAAGACACACAACATTCAGGGTTGTGAATGTCAGCAACCAGCTTGTTTGTCAGGGTGGATGCTTAAAAGCATGTCCTTCACACGCACTATTCCAACTATTGGAATGAACTATGAACTATTCCAAAAGAATGATGCTGTGGAGAAAATGTATCAAAGAAAATCTGTGCTCTGCTGCATGAGGAAATGTAAGTGAAAGGGATGCTGCAAGGCTGATGGAGGCTGCCTGTGGCATCTGCAATATGATCTTCATAGGAACAGGTACTGCCATATCAACGGGTAGAAAATTAGGATTACTTGTGGATCTGTGGCTGTGAGCGCTTTGCATTTAGCATTTTAAAAGGTTTCACAGCAAACAAATCAATATCTCTGAGAGACAATTCTTCTTCACACTCAAATCTGCAATTCCCAGCACTGGCAAAGGCATCTCTGAGGACAATGCACACGGCATGTTGCTCATTTGTCTTAATAGCTGTACAGCTGTAACTAGCTACCCCTCCCTCCAAATGTAAATTAACAATGAAAGTATAATAAAATTATTGGCAGATTTAGTTTAAATGGTACAGAGTATGAAACAATAATGTGATACAGGGAAAAAATTTATTTTTCTTTAGAAGACTGTAGTGAATTTAAAGATGCCTTTATTTTATAACAAATGTTTTAGTCAAGATTACTAGTTGAAGGTAACAGGTCAGGAAAGTAGAAAAAAGATTCTTTAGCAACAAGTGCTACTGAAAGCTTTAACTGGTATTCCTCAGCATCTTGAAGAACAACACTTAAGATGAGTTGTGATTTCAGTCCATTTTCCAGCTGGTGGTTTCCTAATTAAACATAATGTTATTTAATATTTTTTTTCTGTGGTGGAGATTTTTAGTGAGTTCTAGATGAGTATGGTGCCAAATCTCATGGTAATCTTCAAGAGGTGCACGTCTAAGCCCTAAAGAATGATTACAACTTTGTGCCCTAAATATTTATTCTCAGACTCTAACTATTGAACTACACATTTTTATTTTGATTTTTAGAATGTTAAACAACATGCAAATAAAAATGTTAAGAAAAGCATACTTAAATTCTTCTGGGAAATATGCTTGTGACATTTTTCAAAGGTGTTCAGGAAAATGAAGACACTGATTTAAATGAACTTAAGCTGATTCTCAACCAAATGAATACTATGCTGAAAGACTGCAACCAGAGATCCATTCTCCTGCTCTCCATTTTTGCACCTATTCCTGACGGGTATCTTTTGCAATCCATCTGTTTCTCACAGATTAGTAATTTCGCTTTATTTTCTGGCAGACAGGTCCTCCAAAACCTTGCCTAAAGTATCTGAATTTCCAAGTTACTTTTAAAAGGTGCAAAAGTTAAAAAAAAAAAAAGTGAATCCAAGGTAAGTAGTTTGTATTTCTTTCTAATTTCAAATTCTGTAATAGCTCCATGGTAGGTTAAAAATCTTGAAAGCTAATGAGAATTCAGAGCAGACATTTTCCATTTTAAAAGAAATAAAAGATACTGAAATTGCCTCATTTCAGGAAAGAGCAGAAGGCCAAACTCCTTTCCACAATATCAAGGACAGTTCTTGGTTGTACTCACATCTTAAGGAGAACAGGCAGAGTGTATGAGCTTTTGTAACTGGCATTAAAATACTAGTTTTGGTTTACAAGTTGACATGATGAGCTCAAACTCAACTGATTTGCTGCTAATGGGGGAAGTGACAGTCTCCAATTTGCAGTAGACAGAAGTCAACATTGCAGCTGGAACCAATCATGAGTTGTCATCATGACTAGAAGTAATTGAAACTTTCCTTGGATGTAGATATCTAGGACTGAACGGACATGAAAACTAATTCATCCTCTCATGCTTAATATCTCATTTCTCCAAGCAAATAAGAAAGAGGGTAGAAGCTCCATTTCACAGGACATTAGGCAATTTTGACATTTTTCTCTTCATGTGGATTACAAACAGAACTTGAAAATGTCAACATTTTCAGTGTAAGCAAAGTAAATCATTTACTTTCAACTGAAAAGTTTCATTTTGACAAAATCTAAACATTCAAATTCTTTTTCATTCCTTTTTGATTATAGAGGAAAGGAATTGGGATACAGTATCACTCATTGTTTCATCCCTACAATGAAACCCAGAAAAATTTCCTACTGAGGATATTGGAAAGTGAACTTCCTCCCTCTTCCTGCCTTCAAATAAATCTCTGTTGAAGTTAATACAACTTCAGGGGGTGTTCTGTCTTAATCAAACAGAATTTTCTTAGAAAATGTCTCTATTATTATTTTCCAGACTGAAAAATCTCCTTTGAGGAAGTTTAGCAGTGATCCATGGGCAGGTAGTTAAAGATGCCATGTATAACACCATTTATGTTACTTTGAAAAACTGAAAGCTTTAGGAAAAAATTAACACTGGTTTTCCCTCACTGGAAAAGAATGTAATTCTTATAATTATTGAAAACTTCAGACATTCAAATAAAGGAGAAAGACTCTCTAAAACAAATTTCTCTGGGAAGAAAATTCAGATTTCCTCATACTATCTTGCTTTGAGACTTGATATGCTGGTTTTAGCACCTGGCTAGCAGTGTGAAACGGACAGAGAGATTCTCCTCCAAGTACCTTAGTGGTTGCTAAATCAAACTGATCACATTATTTCAATGGTGTATCTATTAGGGCTCATGTTGTGATAAAGTGTTTAGCTATTATGGTGTAAGGATATAAATAAGAGAAGTTACTTAAGGAAAGATCACACTTTCATTAGTCTAATTGCTATTGCTGGGAAAAGGATGCTTGTTGAAACTGAAGACAAACCTTTGGGATCTGAAGAAGGGACAGTATGCTGTGCAACTTGTCTGGTTTTTTCCATCTGTGTTTGG
>NW_010243176.1:16916-70824 GCF_000690775.1 Eurypyga helias | reverse complement strand
GGCTCTTCCCCTACAGACCTGCCTTACCACTATCCTTCACATGACTTTAATAAAAGTGTGGATTTTTAAGAATTAAGCCTAACTCATTGCACTTGTGGCCACTACTCAGATGAAAATGGGATCACATTTTGATTTAAGGAATAATTTGTGGTGGTGATCATTATGAACTTTATGCCACCACAGGTACCAAAGTATATGATCTCCTTGTTTGAAAGTATATTTCAGAATACAGAGTGCAAGAGGATTTCTTTCTTTGCCTTCTGCCCAGCTTTATGTTGTAGCTTGGGGAGCTCTGCAGAAAAATCACAGATGAAATTTTTATTTTATCAAAGGAATGGGAGATTTGCGATGTACCTCCTTGAGGATAAAATTCCATCCCGTTTAGAAGTAAATTATTTTTTTTCCTATGGTTTTTAAAAACTATCTCAAGCTTCCATTTAGGCAACAGTAAATGAAGGCTAAATATTGACTGGAGTCTTCAAATCTAAGTCTCCAATGTCTCTTTCTGCATGATGCCTTTCAGGAAGTGGCATTTCTACCACTTTGCCAAGCAGACCAATGCAGAGGGTCTGCAGATATGTAAGAATGCTGTGCACTTGCCAGGTGGTTTGATTTTGTTACTCTTTGTGACACAGCACAGCCCTCCCTATTTAAACTCCTGGGAGCTGCTGGTGTGAAATAACACAATTCATTTCGGTAACAATATCAGGATTTGGCCTGGAATTTGCTCAGGGACTACACATACAAATATCTTTGTGAATCTATGGGCTTTTTCTTTCGGTCTCACACCAATTATTTGTATCTCTTACAATGACAAGGGAAAAGACAGAAATGTCAGAGCTCTCTCCATGAGTGCATTTATGCAACTTCCACGGCCTCAGAGTCTCTTCTCCCTCCATGTGTAACAAGTTAAATAAGATATTTAAAAGGAGAAGAAAAAGGACCACTTACAAAAGCCCTGTTGAGGCTCAGTCTAGTTTTTTTCTTCTCTCATCTATCTTTACCAGAATGATTCCTGAGGGGAAATAAGCACTTAAAATACACTCTTGGTCCTGACCCAACTCCCACTGCTTCCTCATTCCTCCTGTGATCAAGACAAAAAGCACTTAAAAGGGCTCTTTGGGACAATTCATGCATCTCCTTTCTCTCATCCACCTTTATGCTCCAGGAGGTAAGGGAACTTGAAAGGAATGGTTTTGTTGATACCTAGCTCTGTTTCCTTCTCCCTGCCCTGCTCCTGTTTTCAGCTGATTGGGTTTTCCAAGTCTCCTCCTCCCCGACAAAATAAATCTCACAGCATATGATATCATGCTAAAGATCTTGAACTGAATGTTACCTTATGGCTTCCATTGCATTAATGATTGCTGCATGGGAGATAGATGGATTTTGCAATGACCCGGTAAAGTAGCTGGCGTGTCGTTTTCTGTTTCTTCTTTATAGCAGAGATATATCAGGATATTAAATATATTTAGACTTTTTGCTATACACTGAACCATTGGTCAGGAGCAAATTCAAATTTGTGAAGCTATATAAAGGCCAAGGTTTTTTTCAGTGCTCTGCTGTAATGGTGGTAAAAGGTGAAGCAAACAGCACAATGCAGAGGCTGGTTGCAGGACTCTAGGGCTGCCTTCAGTTGCTGAAGCAAAAGCATCTGCTACTGCTGAAGTGCCTTCAGGTATTTTGCACCCCCTCCAGCTGCCAGTCCAAAAGAGTCCAGGTCTCCATAGGTCTGCATCCCATCTGCTGACACATCGCATGTCCCAGATACTCTTGGGGCATTTAGGGGCATAAGATGTTTGGGCAACCTCACTGAGCTCTGAGCTGCTTCCATCTGTCTCTGCAGCATCAAACCTTTCCTTGCAAGGAAGATCCTGAATAAATATGGCTAAGAAGTAAGAATAAATCTCACTCTCTCCTGCTTATGGTTACATAAGAAAAAGTGGAGAGAGAATTAGGAAATACCACGAGAAAAAAAAAACCCTTTGCAGTAAAATTAGATTTTCAGCCATTGGTGGTAGAATGAGGAAAAGAGAATGTATTCAGTAAATGTTGTCCTTTTCATCACAGTAATTTTAAACAAAATCTTTTTTTTAAATTTAAAAAAACAGTTGCAGAAGATTTCCAATCTAATTAAAATCAGCACCAATCTAACTAACAAACAGAAATGCTCCATATTCCTGTTTTATTAGAGTTTTAATTGAAAACAGCATTTTAGAACTAGTTCTACCAAAGAGACTACATCCATGCCAGTCTGCTTCACTGGAAGGAAGCAGATCTGAATGAAACTGCATGCCAGAGAAACCTCTCCATGGAAGTGAGAGACTAGACAACAGGGAACAGTGCTGCGGGAATGAAACTTAAACAGGCGCGAGCCCTTTCTCTGAGACGTGCAATGCGGAACTGTCATCAACACAGGACCAGGGTGGTTTAACACCAAACTGTCCTCCCTTATGGCTTCAATTAGGGAATTGAGATTGCTAGCTGGTTGGAAGGGTAGTTCTTTATTCTCAGTTTGGAGCAGCTCTAACAGAAGAGCACAAGACAGCTTGTTAGAGCTCCAAGGAAAACTATTGCCAGTCATATACTCTTGTTTCGTACGGGTCTCCAGAGCAATCTTTGGGACATATGTCCAGGTAAGATGTGCACTGTACAGCTTAACACAGCCACTGCATCCCAGCTTTCTATTTCTGCAACAAGCAGAACAAAATAGTTCCCATTGATTTTAACAGATCCAGTTTGGGTTCTAATAAGTATATCTAGCACAGCAGCTCTGGCTCTGCACCAGCAATGTGAATGTTAAAAATTATGTATATGCGAAGGAGGGTAGTTTGTCATATATTTCTGGAAAGTAGTTTAAAAACTTGGCTTTAATAATCAACATGTTGACAGCAACTGGGCTTTGCTGGCCAAATCCCTCAGATATCAACCACTCTAGCATCAGAACTATTCTGACGTCAAAGCAAAACAGGCTATTTACTTTTTGAAGTTAAATTAAATCCAGAGAGTATGATGCTGTTAGAGTGCTGGAGTCCTAGGCCATTTGATCCAAATGAGCTGAACAAGGTATAAGTTATGAACAACTCCATAAAACACAGGGGCCGGGCTTCATTCCTGTGTAAATCAAGAGCAATATCAGTTAAAAAAAGAGTGTGTCAGGCCAGTGATGTTAGAGAAGAGCAGCACTAGAGCATTTACAACACAGAATACATTTCAAACTTATTTCCTTTTCACTCCTCATCATTGCAAATGGGATTGTTGGCAAATAATTAATTCTTCAGATATTGGTGTAATAAAAGATGATTCTTTACAGTGATTTAAATGAGTTAAATAATGCTGCTCCAAGTTTAAGTGGGGGCGATTCTGCTGCCCTGGGCTGGGCTCAGGAAGATTCCTTGGGGATCCCCAAGAAGTCATGGGAAAAGAAAGTACCCTGGAGAAGAAAACTGTGGCAGGTGTCCTGCTGCTTCTTTTTCCCTTCCTAGACCATCTTCCACTTTCTCACCTGATGGAGCCATCATCCCTATGCTGCTTGCTTGTTCCCCATCTACTTGCTCCGGTGAAGCTGTCACAGATGTCACAGGGTAACACACTGGGTCGATACAAGGGGATTGTTGGGCAGCCTGATCTTCTCACTTGGCCTGATCCTGGCATACAGGCTGCGAGAGTGCTGTGGTCAACCACACTGACCCATCATATCTACTCCTGTGGTCCATGTGGTGGGAACCAGAGGAGCTCTGGACCCCAGACAGCTCCAGGAATGTGCTGTTTGTGCCATTGCTCCTCTGCTTAGGCAGAACGAGTCCCCTCAGTCAGCTCCCGGGATCCATCTCTCATCCTTCTCATGGGCAGAAATTTCTCCTCCAAACGTACTCCCCTCTCAAGATGGGCAAAACTTCCTCAGAGGCCTCTGAGACCCCATCTTAAACCAACACACTGGAAAAGGTTTCTTCTTGGTGGAGACTGTGGGATGGGGTCTCTTGAAAGGGAGGAAGGAGTGCTTTGGAGTTGCCTTGGCACTGGGCAGACACAGCCAATGGGAATTTGGAATCCTGGGATTTGGGCTGCCCTGAATCCATCCTGCAAAGCTGTCTCTAATACAGATAATTTGTGAATTAGTATGTGCTAAGTACACATCAACTTAGACACTAGAAGCTAACTATTTCCTAAAGAATTAAAGAGAAATGTTAATGTTCATGCCCTTCAAGAAGGATAAAATAAGCAATTTAAAAATTAGTGTAAATGAATCTTGGCTCTTGTCTGAGTTCTACAGAGAGTCATAACAACTCCCAGTGTTAGATTAATTTACGCAGAGTGTGCTCATGTTAGCTGGTACACAAAGCAAAGGAGAAAAGTAGCTAAATTAGCAGGCAGACAAAACCCTGCTAGTTTGCTCTGTGCCACCAAAAATCCACATTGTTAACAACATCTGTGAAAATCTTCCATCTGCAGCTGTCCAGGAGACGTTACAGTCCTTTCTGCAAACGGCAGACCTGAACACAGTAATTTATGCTTTTTTTGATCTCGCGCTTGGCTACTGGGAGCACAAGAAAGAGCTTTGGGAAAAATACTGCTCAGCCGGATGAAGAAATTCCCTTGCTAACTCACAAGAATTCATGACTTCAAGACTCCATCCAGACCAAAATATTGTCTTCATAATGTTGTGTATAGGCACAGTGCAGAACTTGATGAGAACACGCATATACAGAAAAGTTTTTCCTCTCATGCCTAAAGTAATGGAAGCCAATCAGCATTGTAACCAAAAAGACATACATTCAGGACAAAGGTATTTTAACGCAGTCTTCCCAGAATTAAAAACACTAGTGCAAATCTTCTTAAATATGTGCTTTTGGAATGAGACAAAAAGAACAAATGAGGAAAACTAGAGAAAGTGCACTGACTTCACAGAAATGTTATAGAGTGCTCATGCACCACTATTCAGCACCAAGAAGTGTAAGTACCAAATTTATTTATTTCATGTAGTATCTGTATCCGTGTGATGGCTGTTGTCAAACCACTGAACAGTGAAAAGTAAATTACATGTTTCGTGTTTTGAATTGATTATAAATGCCAGCAGACTGAGGACTCAGAAGATGGGGTCTCTCCACTGGGGTAACTATGAATGGTCTCTCCCCGGGCTACTACCCTTCTCCAGCCTGTCTCATCTTGTCTGTGCAGGATGGGAAATCTCAGGTTTGCTTTATGTTTCTGTCCTGAAGTTGCCAATCTCACCTGGGATTACAAAATACTAATAATACGTGAAAATTTACAATGGAGTAGTAGAATACTGATTCTTTAAAAACACACTCATGGCTGCCTGCTTGCACAACAGATCTAGTGGGACCAGTCATGAGTATAAAGGCTCTGGGATGGTAAGTGATGCAAGAACAGGTCCAGTAGCTCTTTCATTAGTCCTTTCATGTACTCTCTGAGGCTTCCAGCAACCTTCAGGGGTTGCATTTTTAAACTTTCACAGGGTTTCAGCTTAAGGAAACCCAGTCCTGTAGTCATGTGATAAATAAATGCTTATTCTCTGTGTAAGCACAGAAGAATAAGGTGCATGCTAGTATTTTATAATCATGCCATGAAAAGCTGTTTTGTAGGTTAGAGAAGTTAAATTTCACAGTATTCAGTCCCAATTGCAGAATAACAAAAGATGATAGTTGAACAAAAATGCTATTGTTTCACTGGGAAGCAATTAGGCTGGTGATGGCAGGTCTCAAGTGAGAATGTAGTTCCTCAATGAGCTATAATTACCTGTTATTTGCCAAAATTGCCATTAGAATAAGAACACTGTCATGATTGAAAACCCTAATTACCTAGGATTTGGAGGTTTGTGGAAACAGTTGTGCTTTTAAAGGGCTAACTACGCTATTAATACAGATTTTAAATTGGAGCTAGGTTGGAGAATCCCACAAGTTTTGTATGATGTTGCATTACCAACGCTTAAGATGTTAAAGTGTTGGATTTTTTTATAAAGTCTTGATCATAATGGAATAATTTTTCTGGCTGAATTGGACCCACATTGCATTGTTTTCTTTCTTTTCCAAGGGCCATATGCTTTCACACCAAGAACAAATTTCTTTCTTTACACGGGACAGATCATGAATAAAAATGAAGTGTTGGAGAAAGAAAAAAAAATGTGGCTATGATTATACCATGTTTATGTCCACAGTGGACAGATGAAACCAATAACACAAGGCTGTTATTTTAGTAATTATAAAACCAGAATTTGTAATGATTTAAAGGCTAACTTAATCACAAATATAAGGTCAATGTGCTCAGTAGAAGGTTTCAATGGAAAGATCGAAAACTGAGATCAACATTCAGTTCCTTGAAATTACTTGAGAGGAGGCTTTTATTTTGTGAAATTTAGGGACCCAAAAGTGTTGATCTGGATACTTAAGCCACACTCGTATCTCTGGCTCTTGAACACAGTTTATGATTTGAATTCAATTCCCTGTGTAGCTATGGGTGAAGGAAATAGTGTTATTTACACACTTAGAGATGGAGAATGGCCCATAGACTTCAAGAGCATTGATGCTCCTGAATATAAAATTAATAATGTGTCCATAGCTTGTTAGTTTATAGTGGAATGTTAACATGGGGAGTTAGGCAGGCACAATAAAAAATAGGTCTGAAGAGGTGAATGGTATGTTTCAAAAAGCTCTAAAAACTTTTAGCAGCTGTTTACCAGGTTTAGTACAATGAAACAGGTAAACTATGTAAGAGAAGAATCTTTCCTCTTAACTGACTTCTAGAAAGACTTCCTTTTTTTTTTTTTTTTTTTACTTGGGAAGCTGTATAAAGTGATGAAAATGTAGCTTTTTGAGATGAGCTTCTTATGTCTTAATTTACCAGCTATGACAGCAAATTAACAAAACTGTTGTGAGAGATGCCCTGGGGGTTTCTAAAGGTTGCTTGAAATTTAATGACAAGGCTGAGAGGAGACTGGAAAGTGGGATGAGTGGGAAATGAGGGAGATGAGAGGAAAACACACTGCAGAAATGGTTGTGGATGTATTTGTGGAGGCTGATGTAGGGAGAATGAGAGGAGGGGGAGGCTGACACTATTTGAATGAACACAGTCCAATGCTCTCCTGTACTGGGATCTCAATGTATTTATAGGCCTTCAATTCAATTAGAAAAGAAACTACGGTTTTTGAATGTGGAAGTGGGACTTTAATAGTCACCAGCACAATTTTTTGAGGGTCATAGTGAAGTCCTCACTAACAGAGTTTTCTAAATCAAAATTGAATGCGCTTGTCTTTCTTTTTCTTTTTTTTTTTTTAATGAGGCTTTTGTTCATTGAGAAGTTCCTGGGCTTGGTGCATGGATCAGTAGATGGGATGCCATGGCTTGTGTCATGGAAAAGACTGGATTGGATTATCACAGACTTTCTTTCTGCCCTTACATTTCCACTGGTGAACGAGAACCCTGCCACCTCTTGAATCTCAAGTTCTTTATTTGTATATTCATAGAGGGAACTAGTAAAAACTATTTGTAATAAATGAAAATATAAACTGAAGAGCTGAAAAAATAAATCAGGAGAAGTCAAAATAAAATTCTTCTAGGCTTTTGACTTTTGTCTTCCTTCACAGTCACATGGGGGGAATAACATAAAGGGCTACTACAAATCTCATATTCTGATAAAGTTCATTAACACTGTCATCTCCACTACCACACAGCATTTTTGTTTCTAAACATGTACATTAGTGGCAAGAAAGTATGTAATCAGTTGTCTCCTGTGTAACTTTAAAAACACGGTTTGGTCCACGTTCAGTTTTGAAACCACTGGACAAGCTAAGTGGAAGATCAAAACTCTGCCTTAATCATCTGCACTAAACCACTTCTTCAACTCATGAGTTTCACCTCTTAATTAAAGTAATTAATTGTTTATTATTAACTCATTATGACTATATTAACTTTTCATTGTATTGCTTAGTATTCATATAATTAAAAATTGATAGCCTGATTCATGATTTTATTGATTAAATTTTAATTACATATTTGTTTTTTTAATAAAATCTCAGTGAAGATAGGCATAGTGTTTGTTCAGGCTGTGGGCTCAGAAGGATTGAACTTCTTCCTAGGCTTCAGTAACCAAAAGAATCCACTTTTCTCTCACAGGAGGAAATATCTTTTCTATGGCAGTTAGGTTAGATGAGACTGGGGAATTTTTTCTAGGGAATGATCAGACACATGGTAAGGTACTGATGTCTACAACAATGGGTCTTTTGTGAGTAGCACTGGGGGACACAGTGAGTTTGAGTATCTCTTACTTGAAATGTTCTTTTTTTTTGAAAACTGGACTATTTTTATGCTAGTCTAGCAGGAGGCACAGAGATGAAACAAAAGAAGTACTGAGTAAAGACTCATATTTCCCTCTCTACAAAATAAAGCCTTGCTGAATAGGAAGGATCAGTAGAGTGCCCAATACTTTTTAAAATGGTGTGGACCTGAAAAGAAAATTCAGTAGAAGAATTGTGTAAAAATGTGTGTGGGCATCCATATAGCACAACAGAGATTTATGAGAATGATACTGTACAAGATAAGAACAGTATAGGTCATTCATTTTCAAGATAATACTAAAATGATGAGAAAAATATTTAGATTTCATATTGGAAAGAAGAAAAAAAATGTCCATTACTTTGTAAAGGACATTGTATTTTTCTTCTGCATGTTCCTTTTTGCATTCAGTCTGACCTGCCAGCTTGGCCCTATAGACACACTGGGGTCTGTAGGAAAGACAGATGAATGCAGCCTAACTCTGAAATGTGACTTATGTGGTAGCAATAGAGACCTCCAAATTCCAAACAAACAACTCACAAGGAAACTTGTTATATGTTGTCTTGGTCATCACTGGATGCCTTTGCTTCACTGCATGCTGTCACTGGTGGTTAGTAGCAAGACAGACCATCAAAGACATGTTTTAGGGAGGCGTGTCAAGGCTCAGCAGAGACTTGCCCCATTATCCCCAAGGTGAAAGCCGTCCTGGGCAGAGTGACTTTCTATCATCCCCTACCTATCAGTATAACCCACCTGCATGCCTGTATGGATGGTGAAGAAAACATTGGAAAACCTACTCAGACGTGGGTCAGAGTAGGACATGGAGCAGAACAGTGTAGGACAGTCCGAGCACAGGCTGCAACTGCAGACAAAAAGTATGTATTAGGAGCACTTGGCACACCTTGGGCATATCTCCCAAAGGCCCTTTCATAGCTGTTAGAGCTGGAAAGGTTTGCAATGATGAAAAAAATCTGACTACCCAGAGAGCATTGGCTGCAAAGTCCAACCCAACAGCCATGATGTTGAACCAGACATCTTGGCTTCATCTGTGCTGGGATGGAGAATTTTTCAGAAAGACACTTACTTGGAATTTTAAGAAAATGACAGGAATAGCCTTGATCAAAAAAAAAAAAAAGGTTTAATTTTAGCCAAAAATGTTATTTCAATGAAGGCATGAATGTAGTCTTCTTGCATTTGTACTTTTCTCTGAGCTAATAACTTCCATATATCAAATACTTCCATAGAGATGAAATTCTATGGAGTCATGAGGAAAAAGAACGAAGGATTTCCTGAACTAAGCAGAAACAGACTAAAAGAATGCCAGATGTGGGGTTTTTAAAGGAATTTTTCACTATGTTGTACTGAATACTGTCTACAAGTAATGTCAAGTGAGCTATTTTCCTGGCAAGTTGGACTGCAACCATGGGTTTGATAATTGCTTGTACCTCTTGATGATGATCTTGACTTTCTCTGAAAAGAAATATGGCTTTCTGCTCTGTAGAGAGACAGCAGTTTCTGGACTTCAGTGTCTGAGGCAGAAACCTTGGAATATTAAAAGCTTGTCTGAGACCCTCAGTCACTCTGTACTGTGTCTGTCTGCCACTTCTTCCTGGGGAGGTGGGGGAGAGTGGCAGATGGGAGAGACCAGGGAACAAACTGCTGTAAAATATCTTACCAGTGCCAGTGATGTACAAAAGAAAGATGGGGGAAATGACTGATCACTGTAGTCAAAAGGGGCCAAGTAGAGTTCCTACAGGGTGGTGTAACTGTGGCATTACATGACTGACATTTAATCTGGCAGTCCCAGGAGGACCATACTCCTGTGGTTTATGATCGATAGTATGCTGTTTGATATCGCCAAGTGTTGCAAGGTAATACTTGGGCAATACTAATCTCAGAAGAAAAAAAAAGATAACAAAAAGTACCCTTATTAGCTCAAAAAGGAGGAGCTAAATTCCATTGTTGCTCACCTTAGGAAAAAATGCTTGGAGGTAGTCAAATTGACTGGTATGACTAACAGTGCTAACCATAGCAATAAATTAGCCTTTCAGAGGTTAGTAAAATTTTCAGAGCAAGTCTGCACTCTATGACTGTGTATATTACATGTGGAGCAGCAACATAGTGAGAGTCTATTAACCAGTGCTTAACTAATGCTAAATAACAATGACATTCACAGGACTACATCATGAATTTATTATGATATGGGCTATTACAGAGAATACAAAATGAAACTGTAATGAAAGGACATATTAGCCTTTATTATGATTTTTTTACATGCACAAATATTTTTTCTGGAGATCAGCTTCTGCATGGAAGAACAATGTGTTGGTTGGCTGAAACTGCTAAAAGAACCCTTGAAAAACAGATGACAAACAATTGTCCTGCAAGCAGGGCTCTGAAGTGCACATGCTTAGGTTTGAGTTTCAGAAACAAGCTGAGGGCTTTTCTTAATTTCTGCTCAAAAATGCCAGCTGCATGCAGAACAGCCCAGGCAGCATGATGAGTTTATATAACATCCTGGAAATGCAAGGTATCTACGAATTCATCATACAGGGAAATTTGGTTGTTTCCATACAGGGAAATTTGGTTGTTTCCATTTTACAAACTAAAAAAAATCCCACACCGGCTTAATGTAGAGTGCGATCTGTATCTTGCAGAATTCATTGTGAACCCTTTCTTTCTGTACAAGGAATTTTACATTAGGCCAGTTATATAGATGTGAAAAATGAAATCCAATGGGCTAGCTTTGGTTTTTCAATGCCTGGAAGTAGGTGTCCAGCTCTAGTTAGATTGTTAGACAAGTAGGTCCCTTTCAGAGCAGAGGTTGACCTGGGGCCACGTCACAGGCTGGGATGATGTGGCAGGTACCAGCTCATTAAAAGCAGAAGATGCATGTTTGCTGTTGTGGCTTACCCTGGTGTCATACAGGAGAGTAGCCATGGGTGAGAAGGCTAAGAGAAGCAGTTATACTGAATTATGGGAAATTTCACAGCTTTGTGTCAGTCACAATCCAGAGAGGTGGGCAGGTGATGTAGAAGGAAAACCTGTATTTCCCATTGCATTGGAGTCCTCAGGTCCAGGTGTTTGTTCCATCGCCAGCTCCTCACTGAGGTGAGACCTGACCTTATGTCAGCTGTTCATGGTGCTCTCACTACCATGGGATGGAGACGAAGACATGCAGCACAGATGGGAACAGCAATGTGATCTGGGAATGGAAAGTCATGGCACAAGGACTTGGTGAAATCCCCTCACCACCAGCCAGGGTTGTAGGCTGAATCACCACAGCGAATGAAAGAAACGGAGAGAAATTTCAGAATCTGGATGCACTGTGCTCTGCTCTATTCTGTGGTGTTCCCAACGGGCTGTGGGATTATCTGAGATTTCTTATGTAATCAATATCTATTTTATTAAAGGCAGAAACAGTTTATTAGTATATTCACCTTCTCACTTGCTTATAAATCAAACAAAACACCCAAACCAAAATCCAGACAGTGGATTCACAGTAAATAGAGTGAACAGTCTTGTATTCCATTTGTTTTCTGAGATAAACAAAAGGACAAAGGTAGCAGAAATAAATAAGCTTAAAGACACAATGGGTCTTTGTTTGCTTTGCCCAAATTGCAGTTGTATAATAGCAACTGACAGAGATGAAAGTCCCTGAGAGCAGAAGGAGCAAAACGCTCTCGAGGGTAAAGCCACAGTTTGCAGACTGAAGAGGAGAAAAATACCAGTGCAACCAAACTTTAGATATGCTGTAGGTGATACTTAAAAAGACAAAGGATATCATTAAAATAAGAAACATATTTGATAACTAAAGAACAGATGTGGTCATTATCTTCAAAGACCATAAAATTATAGGAAAAAAAAGGAGGAAAGGCTCTGAATTCAGAATTAATGTATAAAAGACAACAGGCATGTTTCGTGGGATAGGTAATGGAAGGATAGCAGTGAATGGACAGATGGAAATAAAACCAATATGAATATCTATAAATATTTCTTTCTCATTTCATCTATCATGGCTGTCAGTGATCACCCAGCCTTGACAGGCAACAGAGTAGGCTCTGTTACAGGAAGAGAAGAAAATCCTTTAGTTAAATGCTCCTCTTGTCAGTGTTATAGCTACAACCTCATTTATTTTAGCTTAGAAATTGTTATGTTTTCTAGACAAGAATGTAAATATACTCCTGTGATCCAATTACTACAAATTTTCATGTGATCAGCCCCCTAAGAATATAAGCTGGAACAGACCATAAAGCTGTCAGATGACCTTCGAATTAGGTGCTATGAAGCAAATACACAACTGCCTCATTTGCGCTTTGAAGTTTGCTCTCTGAGTACAGTCTTCCTTGGAGGAAAACACACTAAATCCAGACCTGAGGTAATAGAGACCCACAGAGCTGTCACCAGGCAGCCTTCCTTAGGAGAAAGCAGCAACCTCTTATGTCCAAGTAACTGGGAAGAAAGGGCTTCTCCAGCCTTTATTAGCTGGACACCAGGTGCTGCTGTATATCCTAGAAAAGCCTCATGTTGGAAATGTGTACAGCTAATGGGAGAGGGACACTTTGCAGTCGAGGAGCAGATACAGGTGCCTAGAGCTTTGTAGGTGACCAGAACTTCTGAGTTAAGCCTTTGGAAAATGTCAGTCTTGACCATGGATACCAGTATCCATTCGTATCCTACACAGTGATGTGTGGGTTATTCTACTGAAAGGATCTGACTGGACAGGAAGATTACATTAAGCAGCTTTTCATCAATCCAGAGCACAATCACAAAAGCCATTTTTTTCCAGACCCTCAAAACAAAATCTACAACATGCATTGGTGGTTGCTTAGGTATATAATACAATGGGAGGAAGGGAAGGTTTGCAAAGTGCTATGACATTTCCTGACTGCTTTATTAATTCCAAGTTAAGCACACGCTTAAGTGCTTCACAGAAGTGGGGTCAGTGGCACTGACAATTTGCAACACTGAACCTTGTGGCAGTGATGCATAAAGGTTGAGGCACAAGACACTGTTTTTCCCCTTAAGCTGTGGAGTGCTGCATGTTAGCAATGCTTTCCTCATGGCAGTCCTTCCTCCGTCAGTGCTTCTGCCTGGTGGTAAGGATCACTGTTATGCAGGATGTGTTGTTTTTCAGATTACTTGCAAAACAGAGGTCGTGACCATGTCTGGTCATTAAGAATCCCCAGGCGCTCTTTGCTAGCAGAGTGACAACTTTAGTACCCTGGCCAAAGTCCAAGAAAGGATATAAATTCTACCTAGTCTACCTTAAATCCCCTTAGCGTTTCAGTTAGATGCTTTATTCTTTGCTTCTTGGCCTCAGAATGAGTTTAGGATTGCTGCTACAAAATGTCTCCTCCACAACTCCAGCATTTGCAGAGACTTCCGGATTAATGGCGTTATGACTAGAAGGCACCTCTGAATTAATTGATTAATTGGCTTATTACTGTATATTCATATTCTTCACTTTTCACACTTTCTGGTAGATGTTGAGTAATTTTCCTTGTGTGTTTCCAAGAGATTTATTAAAATACACTCAAGAATACGCCAAGGAGGAGGAAGGGAGGGAAAAGATCCTCCCCAGCTATAAGCTATTCTGACTGGTACCAATGTAGCATATAATTGAATGTTATTTCCATACATTTCAGCCAAATGTAGCCATCTATAAGAAATAAGAGTATCTCTTAAGACTTTAGATAATTCTTGAATGTAAAAGAATTTATTTCTCATAGATAGTTTTCAAACTGTGAGGAATATTATTGCTAAATTATATTTTAATAGCTAGTTTGTTGTTTCTGTTTCTGAAGCCATCATAAAGCATCCATAAAGTGGTATTTCTCCTGCATTTTACATGACTCCAGGGCTTGCTGTTCTCGCCTGTCAGGTCTTTTCAAATCACTTAACGTTTACTGGAACAATTCTACACTGCAAGATTTGCTGCTCATCCAGCGTGGTGTTTGTATCACAGCTGCTACACCATTGCCATCTCAATAAAAGGAAGCATTTCTCACCACTTCGTTAGTATATAGCAGCACAAAAATATTAATTTCCTTTGAAAAAAAAATCCACAAACCTTTCATCTGGAAAAAATCAACAAGGAGTAATCTTGGTTTTATTTGGAAATGTTTGTGGTCGTGAAGGTAAACTTACAACCCAGAGTTAATGTAATAAAATTGTGGCATAATTGTCCTGGGCTGTGATATTGCTGTACATTTTTTTTCCTTCAAGAGCAGATTAGAATATTCAGACATATTGAATAATGAAAGAGTTGAGTATTAAGGACATATAATGGAAAGCTTTCAGTGTCATGCCTGACAGGGCATTATCCAACCCATTATAAATACTGAAGAAAATAAACAGAGAGAGTTCTTTATTGTTATTCAATCATAAAAGTGATTTTGGTTTATTGACATATTTATTTTGTTCATAGTTCATGGACAATTTGCAGACACCAGAATGTGCAGTAACAAGAGGAAAGCACAATGTTTCACTCATGAAAAAGCTGTTTTAAGGGCAGACACATTTTCAGGCTTTGTAGTAGAACTTGATATTTTATTCATCAGCCTTTTCATTGGAGGTTAATAGTTTTTACAAACCTGAAGCATATAACCTGATCATCTTTGCTCATCGAGAGTAACATTTCACTCCCAGACACATCTCCCTTAATTTGATGAAGCAGATTAGGATTCTTTTCTTCTCCTCTCCTAACTAATAATCAATACCTTGCTTTAGTATTATCAATTAGGGGGAAGTCAAAATGACCATATCTTAAATATTACCGCAGTGAATTCCTCAAGTTGTATTTTATGACATTTGTGGAATTCCCTTTTACTAGCCTGGAAATCTATGCAGGGAAACCATTGAAAACCATAATCCTGGAAGAATCTGAAAGCCATATTCTTCCCTGATACTTTTCGCTGCAATTCACGGGATGTAAGACAGTAAGGAAGGTGTGCAGTAAAATGTCTGATAATGTCACAGCTCAGAAGAAATAAAATGAGTTCAGGAAATCTCTGCCTGAGTTTCCCTTCTCAGTCCTGTTATACTCACCTCACTGTATATTTAATTTGAAGTGCAGATCTAATTAAAAGTTAATACATCATTAAAATGATTTGTACTAAGTATATTCAACTCCATGTGACCATGATATGCTCATTATCAAGTTGAGACTATAACTGGGGTCTTTCATAGTGAAGAAAATCATTATTCATAACAACTACCTTTATGGTGACACTCATTCCATACAAAAACATGGTCTCAATGTTTGACCTTGTAAATAATTTTAACATTTATGGGGACTTGCTTCTGAATAAATTTTTTTTTCGATGGTATCTGTCATTAAAAAGGAGTATTCCTTTAAATGGGTTTGACTGTGTTTTTTCAAGAGAAGAAAATAACCCTTCTACAGAATTAATGAAGCTGGCTTTTTAGCCTAGGGTAAAAAGCTGGCTAATGAAGTCATTCATAGTGACAGCTCATGATCTGAATTATATGAATTATTGCTTATTAATGGGATTAATTGCTTCTCATGCAATAATACAAAATTTATATACTTGTCTAAAATCTAGGTCTATAATCTGAAACAGAAAGAGGGAAGAAAGGTTGTATTAATTATATGTCGTGTCCACATCTCTGAATGTACATACTAAAACAGAGACTGAACGTAGGTAATTTTATTAAGAAATTATATGAAGTGAAAACTATAAAATGTGAATAAAAAAGGTAATGGTAAGTTCTGCTCAGCTGAGGCAGTATATCAGATTGCATTGCTTTTCTAAAGGCTTCCATTACCTTTATACATCTCTCAGTATGTAATAAAAACAAAATTTACTTCTTTACACATAATCCTATAGTGAGAATACACAGTGCACCTGAGGGATACAAAAACATTCAAGATCACATAAACCCAAGATCAAATTAAAATCATATTCAACACAGACATTTTTATTTCTTTCATCTTTACATGATGCTTTGTATCATTGTTATTATTTGCTACTTGCATTGCAAATGTGCACTGAAGACTTTGTCCTGAACTAGAAGCCTCACTGCACTGTCCCTTGACCAGGCATAGCAGCAAAATGGGCTCTTAAGCCCAGAATTTCTTAGGTGATGAAGTAGGGAGGAGGAGCGAGGAAAATAAGGAATCTGAGTTTCGATTATTGAGAAATGTCATGTCTGCTGAATCTGTTTTACCTGACTCTGTGTGTATGAAAGATATTTACCTTCATGTGGTCTCACTTGCCATGGTATCTGGGAGCCACATTTGAAGGTATTTGAGGACCTAATCATAAATCAAATCAAATCCTTATCTCCCAGTTACCAGGAAAGTCACAATTAGCTAAAACATGCAAACCCTTTGGCAGAAATCTGGGAAATCTCTTCTGGCTGAAGAAGAAATCAAACCTAGATCTTCTACATCCTGGCTTGGTGCTCTCATCACTTTTTTTATACAATTTTTTTAATGCCCCACAAACCAAGGCACTGCTGCAAAATAGAGTATTTCTTTTTTTGCTGAAGGGAACTTTTCAAGAGTAGTTGTCTTGTGATCCTGACTTCACATGGGAATCTCTAGTTCACAGATATCTTCCTTCCACTTTCCCAGACCTGCTAGGACCATCACTGTTCAGTAGCTTCTCTCTTTGTGTTTTTCAATTCCTCTCTTACGGCACAGTGTTTGGAGAGTGTACCACTAGTGCCAATGGTAATGATATTTTCCTAGATATGATCCTGAGGTCTTAATGGAATTTACCTTTGGGCTTGCTCCACTACAACCCAGCTTCAAAATGAATCCCATGGAGATTCCTAAAACTTTGGAAATACTATATATAGGTTAAAGATTTTTTTTTTAATCAAAGTTATTGAAGAACATTGAAAAGCCCTCTTTTTCTTCCTTTCTCATTCTTAAAATACTTAGGCAAATGAGAAAGTAACCCAAGCACAAAACTATATCTTTAAAAATATATATTATATCCCCCATTTGCCACTTTATTTTATATATATACCTATTAGATATCTAGATATATCTCTATATAGATATTAGATATATCTAACAGAAATATTAGATATCTATTAGGTGTATCTGTTGTTTCTAGATTTTCTAGGTTCTTGCACCTGCTTCTAAATGTCCACTTCCCTGTGTAGCTGAGACTGGCTGAAGTCCATGAAAGGGCACTATTTAACCTCTTATTTAATTTAATCTCTGTCAGCTACTTACATCTTTTTCACATCCTTTCTGCTCTTTTGGTTGTGTGGGGACCTATGAAACATACCACCAAAGACAATGTGCTTCCTCAATAGCCAGCAGTTGGCAGCAAGAAGGGACTGTGTTAATTGGGGTGTCTTGACGAGGCACAGAGCTTGGCTCTAGAGCTCTGTAGCTTTGCTCTATAGCTTACAGGTGAATCGATATTTCTGGGAAGTACCTCATGACCACAGTAAACATTAGAGAGTAGGGAGGGGTAAAAAAATGTCATATTCATTGATTGTAATTAATAATATAATTGACTCTGCACCAAATACATTTAATTCATATTTCACATTCTATTTGCAGTTCCTATTTCACATTCTATTTGCTTCTCTTGTGTCTGGGCATTAAGCCCTAGAAAAAAAATATGCTCTTGGGGTCAGGTATGGTTTACATATCTGCCTGCCTTTTAAAATCATACAATTTGACATAATAAAAGGCTTCATAGAGTTAATAAGAACATTTCAGAGGAGTAACACTTTTCAGTTTTACTAGTCAAAAAGAATTAATTTTAAAGCTTGGGCCACTGTTAAAATCCTCAGTTGACTGCAGCTACTAATATTTCCATGAAATAGTTTTATTGCTAACACAGAGTTTTCATTGTCTGGGCAGAGGTAACTGCCTAAAATGCAGCCCGATGCTGTAGATTCTTTGGGTATGAATGATGAAGTAAACGAAGGTAAACCTAATAAACAGCTTTCTTCCAACAAACTGGCTTAGATTCCTATCAAAACTTGTCAGCTTTAGGGACAAGAGTAAGTTTGACCAACCATCTTGGCACTCTAAACTGCACCCCAAAAACCTTCACCCGACAGCCAGCTAGCCAGATTCAACACATCAGCAAACTGCACTGAGGGGAAATGTTGGGGACAGATCACTGGAGAGAGAAGTGCTTTTGAGTAGTGTGCAGTCTCCAATGGGAAACAGCATTGAACTGCGCCTGATACTGCCAGAAAAAAACCATGGATGTTGCCACAGCCTTGTGCATCCCCGCAGGAATTCTTGGCTACCCAGCATCTCAGTGCCAATGCAGCCCCTCTTCCACATGTGACACAGGGTCTGCCTGCATGACACGTCTTCCAGCCACTTTGAACTTGAATTTAGTAATGAAGGGCTTTGACTTGAGGATCAATTGCAAAGAAAAAGAAACTAAGAATATTCACGCATTGTCATAATTCTGGCTTGGGTACATAAGACAGCTTTCAAAAGTCTTCCAATTATCCTTCAATTAATGGGTCAAATTGATTCCTCAATCAGCAAAAGTGAGTGGAACTCCCAGCATATGATGTTAATCTTGTGCACGTTCCCACCAGCTGAAGATCCAACCATCTTCACCTGAGCATCAGATGGATGTTAAACACTCAACCTGCATTTGCCCCTTTTATACATGGAAAAGTTCCCCTCTCCCCCTCCTTTTTTTTTTCTGTGTGGAAAGCTTCTACAGGGTTGTGCTGAAAATTTGATTCATCTTGAAGAGAAGCTACAAAACATAATTTCAACACTGTTTCCTTTAAGAAAAAGATATCAGGTTGAGTTACTTAGTTTGGTAGAACAATGTGTAACAATACCATTATTAAAGTTTCATGAAAATGTGTTCCTTTAAACACAGGCTTATATCTGGCTTCCAGAGAGCAATTATAGTAACTATAATGTGACTCTTGTGGTAAAACATGACATGTACAATACAGTGAGGCTTTTGTATTTTTTAATCAGTAAAAGCAACCACTGAGAATATACTTCAAATTTCACCATGAAGGCATACAGAGATGTGTGCTGAGAACAACTTACACTCCACTTTGTGTTTCACTTAGAGGTTTGAATTTTGTACTGGTTCCTAAGCCTTAGTCTCCTGCTGCAAAGAAGCTGCCTCCAGCTTAAAATCGTTCACAGACTGTGTAATTTTCTTTAGCTTTCTTTATGTCTCCATGGAAAAAGTTAGCCCATGGTAAAATATAATCCTTCATTAAACAGTAATCTAATATAATTTCCTTTTTAAGAAGTTGATTAAAGAACAAGGAGAGAAAAAATGTCTGTAAATAAACTTTTAAGTGAATTGTCTTTACTCCATACATTTTCTGTCTTCTGCTAAAATGACTGCTAAACTTATATGATAACGTGACGAAATAATATTAAAGAATGAAGATGGAAAACAGAAACAATTTTCTCCTCCATGGTATCATACAAAAAAAATGACTGAAATTTTTGTTCAGTTGTGCTGGAGTGTATCAGGAAATGTAAAAAATTACTCTTGCCAACAATTCAACAACACATCTGAAATTTCAAGTATGAGGTAAATGAAAATAATAATAATAATAAAAACCTGTGTGAACTATGTCCAAGGACCAAGTGAACACATGGAAGAAAAGCCCCTACATATTCAACAGAATTATCCAAACAGTAAAAGAAGCAATATTTGTCACATACTTTCATTATTCTAAATTATTCACTCAGAAGTGTTTTTTTCAAAGAATTCTGAAAACAAATACAGCAGCTTTGAAAATGGACTTCTCTTCTTTGTAGGCCAGTGGATAGCTTTGTAAATTTGGGTTTGGACAGTATATTTATAACGGCCTCCAAGTTTTTAATTTGCTTTTTTTGGGAGTGGGGTTGGGGATTCAAGGAAAAATATTCTGTTCGTGGACAGTTAAAAGGACATTATGCCAAAAACTACAAATGCAACTTTAAGAAATAGGGTATTTGTTCCTTAGGAGATCTGAGTTCAATTTCTGCTTCTGCGGCAATTAATGGGATGAGGCTGGTCCAGGCATGTAGGATGACTTTTAAAATAATATCGGAAATGGGATGTCCAAATCTCACTGGCAGCCAACATTTGGGCACAGAAGCCAGCTCTGTGGCTCACAGACTCTCCGAGCTCATCTGGCAACATAGAAGAACTCTTTTTGGAGTTTTCAATGCAATCTAGAGTAGGAAACTTAAAAATGGAAATAGTTTATTCACAAGAAAAGCTCCCCTCTAATCATCACTGAGCGTAATGAGGTCCTTTAAAAGCCTTTCTGCTTCTTATGGTGCAAAACAATTGGATTTTCTTAGAAAAACTCCATCTTCCACCAATTAAACAATTATAAATAATGAGCCTTTTGAAAATGTTACTCTTAATTTCTTTCTCATAACTTTATCCATAAGTATTGTACTGCCTCGCCTTTCTAGTGAGGCAAATTCTCTCTCTTTTTTCTTGTTTTTATTTTTCAGAATGTATTAAAAAATTTAATTAAATAGCAAAGTCTTTGAGACCAAAATAAATGTCTTCTGTGTCTCAATGGGAACTATGCTTGCTCTAATTCTTTATTTAAAAATAACGGCATTATTTCTGGCAAAATGATTCTTAACAGCTCCTTGTAAAAAAAAAAAAAAAAAAAAAAAAATTAGCAGCTCTGACTAACAATTAAGTCAGTTTCCAGCCAATACGTATCAGCACAACATCTGCCTCATTTGTTTTATCCATGCCTACACACTTGTACACATCTGCCTCGTGTTTTATCCATGCCTACACACTTGTACACCACCTCCTGCTCTTCCAGGAGACACACAGCCATGGGGTAAAGAGAATTTCAATGGCTGGGATGTCCTGCTTCAGGCAACATTATGACAACTTGTTTTCTTCCCAATGCTCGCTCAGGAGTTTTAGAGTACTGACAGCAGAGTTGGAAGTGGCCAAGTTTCTTATCTGCCATCCCCAGCATTTTTTCTATAGCATGATGAAATTTAACAAGTTGTTTTTTGTGGAGGATTTCACTTGGTACATATATGTTGCAGGGGTGTTTTGTCCGTTGAACTACAGTGTGGGGTTTTGGGGAGATATGCACAAGAAGATTTGGATAACCACAGTATTAGTGTCACAATATTCCATCACAAAAATTCTAGTTCTGTTAACAGACCTTCTACTTGGGTGTGCTAAAAGTTCAGGACCATGGGTCGTTCCACTGAGTGATACGTGAGATTGAGGAATCAGATTTATGCTCAGATGCAGATTTTGGCCAAAATCCTGTGAATATTTCCAGTGTCAGAGAACACTGAGACACACAATCCACATTGCAATCTGCATGTGTTTGGGAAGGACTGCTACCCTTCCCATGGATACACAACTGAACCATCCTATTTTTTTAAAAGACACAGAAAGCATGACATAAGTCTGCACCTAATGATGAGCACAGGTTAAAGGCACAAAATGAAGCTTTCTCTCTGATCCCCAAAATAACTCGTTAGGAATTTCAGCACTTACTCTGCTGATACTTGGAGTTCACAGTAGCAGTTCCCAAGGTGGTGTCTGTGGCAAAGGAAATAGCTCAGAAAAATCAGCTACACAGGGATAGCAGTTTAGGCTACAGTTCTGCTTATATAAGAATTTTATTTCAGCTACTCTGTTTGCAGGCCACCTGGCAGGTATCAGCCTGGGCTCATTCATTCCAGCCCCACTAAGCCTTCCTTTCAGCAGGTGCCTTTTGAAGCCGCAAATTGGCCTGAATTAATTTGAGCAGGAAGTTCGTGCTGAGGGAAGAGCTGCTCCTCTCTGAGTTCTTTAGAATAAGCTGTCTCTGTCCCCTAATAAGGCAGAGTTGTTTAGAGCTGATAAAATGAATAATCACCACCAGAATATCTTTCCTGTTCTTCTAGGCCCCTGCCAAGACAGGGAATCAATACAAATGCAGTTCATAGGCTAGTATTATGTGTTTTTCCAATAAATGAAATGTGACTTGAAGCCCATCATCTTTCATGAAAATTTTCCTGTTCAGAACTTCCACCAACATAGGCCAATAGAAACACATTTCTTTTGATACGAGAACATGTATTTAGTTTAAATTATTCAATGTCCTACTTGTGCTGGGATGCTCTGTGGACTGTATGAAGCATAAAGTGTTTTTTCCATCTAGGAATTTCTTCTGTCTTATATCACTGCATATCATGCTCAAAGGAGTACCCTGTGCTCGGTCTGTAGATACTCTTTTATGAAGAGGTACTATTGTTTCCACATTTAAGTTTTCATTCAACTCCAATAAAAAATGTCATAAACACTTGGCCTAACAAACCTAAAATTATTTTAAAATCTGTCTGGTTTTGTACAACTGTGGAATATATGCCAAATAATTTTTCTAAGGTACAATAATTTCCCTGGCTTTGTTTGTCCGTCTGATGTATTTTTGGTTTTGCCAGCGTCCTGTTCATATAAATCACCTCCAGAACACATGTGGTTTCATGGCTGCATGCAGCTGGGCTGTGGATAACGAAAAAGCACAACCTGTCCCTTCCCTGTTGGGTACATGGTAAATCTGTCTGTTGTTCAAGTACGAAGTGATCTTAATGATTTTTCTTGGGAATAGTTTTTACCTTAGTTGTTTTTCTAAACCCTTCCTTCTCAGGAAAATGTGACATGGTTCTGCTCACAATGACTCCAGTGAGATGAGGGATAACATCAGCAGAATCTGCAAGATGGCCCAAAATTTGGACAACCTTGAAACCCTTGAAACCTTTTCCCTTGGGGGAAAAAAACCAGCAGAAATACCAAATTCCAGAACAAGTCTGTAAAGAACAAGACATGGGGCAGCAGGAGAAACCTCACCTTGAGAAGCTCTTCCCCAGAAACTCACTCATTCTTGTTTCCTGATAACTCTGAGAAGCAAACCCAGTGGAGCCCCCAGTGCTGACCGCAAAGATCACTGTTTCCTTCTTAAGTGGCCAGTGTCCTGACACCTCATCACTTGGTCCTGATTTGCAGTTCTCTTCTTGGGTTTAATATTTCTTATTACTAATGGGAAGAGGACAATGTCTGTTGTGGGGGACCTTGGACTGTGCAGTGTATATAACCTTTTCTGAATGAGGAGTACCCCTTAGTTCTGAGTAGCGGTGCCAGAACATCTTTCTGTAGTAGATGCAGTGATGACGTGGAAAATTTAGACCAGTTATCAAATATCAGATCATCAATACTGATTGCCTTGTTAATAGTTTCACATTAGATTTTTAAAAATGTGATTTTCAAATCCAGAATAATATGGGATGTTTTAGGACTATGATTTCTAATAAGCATAATTTGAATGATTTTGTAGTTCTAAAACATTTGATGCATGAGTCAATCTAAACATAACTAATGTACCTTAATATTTCCTTGGTGCATGGTTCTGTACCTATTTCAGCAGACTCTAGAGATTAAGTTTGCCTATCTGATATGCCAAGCTAACTCACTTTAGGATACACATCTTCCAAAGACACACATAATTTCAGGTCCACTCAGATCAAATGGACTTGCCAATTTATATCCACACAGGGAAAAGCTTCAGGAAATTTTAATGACAATGAAGGCCAATTTATTCTCAGTTTTTGCATAATGTTTGGAGAGGTGTATGTTCCCTACCTCTTTACATGGTTTCCTTTTAAAGGAGTGACAAATAAAATCAGTCTCGGAAAAATGTTGTCTTCTCATCCCTACATGACTAGACAAGCTTGTGACAATAGGCCCCATGTGTACCCAGGTTAAAGTCCTCTAAAGCTGGATACAGAGGGGAGACAGGCAGTGCACCATGTTAAAAAGGTGAAGAGAAAAAACAGGAACACAAATATGATTCATCTAGAATCACATAGGAAATCGCCAACAAAAATGGGCTCAGAAATCAGTCTGCTAACTGCAAGTTCAATGCCTCACATCAAGGTCCTTCTGTGTCAGTGATGACTTAAAATATTGCCAGGCTGAATAAGTGTGTCACAAATATTACAGGGGTTTTGCATAAGAAGTATTTTAAATTAGAACAAGGAAGGCATTAACCTTTATTCCTTCAGCTGACTATGTGAAGTGGCACTTCATTGATTCTGTATTTTGAAACCAGTGTTAACCTGAGAGTCTTTCTGAGATCATGGTGAAGAGACCTGTGCTGAAGCAGGATGGGGCTGTAAAGAGTGAGATGAATGGACACACATTCTGCGATGTTTCAAACTGGCCATCCTCTTCCTGCACTAGTGGTCAGCTCTGGAGTTTTCAGTAGTTCTGCTGTCCTGACACTGTACTTGTGAAAATGCACAGATATTTGGGCTATAGTATCATCTAATGGGAACTATAGAGGAACTAATTAGATTCACTCAGAACTTTTGGGGTGCCACTGATGGTTTTTTCAATGGAGTGTATCATTCTGTGGGCAGAGAGTGAGGATCCCAGGGGGACTGAACTGTTCCACTTCCTCCCGTTTTCATAGGAACTGTATGTGTAAAGCCCTAACCATGATAGAAGCCTCAGACATTAAAGTTCTCTGGTATGCAAACTTTTTCAGACATTAAAAATAGCTCTTCATGATTAAACACATAGATGGCTTTCTGTGACTTCAGTTTTTTTTTAGTCAACACACAGATTTAGTTGAGTTGTTCATTTCTCGAATTTTCCTATTAGGGTTTTCCTCAAACATTTGGTCCTCATTCAGTCAACATTACCACCAACAGCAATGCCAGGTAGGGCTGCAGGGCAAGGACCAATAGCTAAAATCTTAGTACAAGACAAATTCATTAGACAAGCTAAATAATTTAGGCACATTTGAAAAGCAAATGAATGTAGAGGTGTTCCCTTATGATTATTGCTCACATAGCTTTTTTCTTTAAGAGGAAAAACATAAATTAATAAAGGCCAGAGTGTCTTTAATGACGATATTAACGGCTACCCTGTGGCTATTAAGACATGCACTCATTGTAAACAATATTGATTTTTTCATTGGATAAAATTCTCTGTTTAAATTGTTATTTGCAGCAATAACCCAGACTGGCTCTATTGGTCATTATTATAAAATGTGGTCAGAAAGATTTTCATTGAGTCTCTGACCACATATTTTTCAGAAAGACCCTTTAGCAACATCATGGATAGTCAGATACAATCTACAAGCTTTTGTGAAGGTGATGATGTTATTGATTAATGGAATGATTTACAGGCTCTTAAAGAGTGTACAAATTGTGTGAATCACAATACAGCTATTCACAACAAAATTAATGGCCTAACTTTTCAAAACTTATTGGGCCTCTGGATGCCACTGTTAATATGATTTTATGTAGAAAGACTCTAAAGGGTACCTTAGAGATTGCTTATGAGAAAATTCCAAACTTTGACAGTTTAGGATACCTTTATGATGAACAGGGCACATGAATTTAAGGGATTTTGAGAGCATTGAGAAACCATTTCAGAGACTGGTAGCAGCTACAAAATTCCTATCAAAGATCAGTGTGAACCAAACTTGTATATGTTTCTGACTTTCCTCTATGTATCATTAACTAGGAGTTAATCTTGCCCTAGGAAGACTTGACCAGAGGTTGTTTTTTACCATATCACACAACGTTCACTTTCCAGCTACAAAGTCTGGCTTGTTGTGCAGTGACTCTGATTTGAAAGCTCTCTCTCCATACATCTGTTCAGCTACGGGATACAATCACAGCCTGAGAACCTTTCCCCAGTCATCCTGAGGCTTCCCTCTCTTTTGCAAGATGAGAAGTGTGATTGTGACATTCCTATAAAAGAGGTTCCTCCCTGGCCTCAGATGAAATATTTTATCTTAGAACTACTAATTCTTTGCCTCATGCACTGTGAGAATTTACTGCATTTGCAAATTAAATGCATGACCCTGTGAATGTTCACATGAGTAGTTTCACAGAGTTCAGCCAAAGTCATCTTACATGTACATAAAGGGTTTGACCTTCTATAAGAAGAGAGCTTCAGTCTTGGCAGTTTGCTGCTTTATTCAGGAGGAAATGGCTAGTTAAGACTGATGAGGTTTGTTCTGCCTATCTGTGGTCCTGATTTTTTCTTGAAAGTTATATGAAGGAAAATATATTTTTAGAGGTTTAAAGGTCATATATGGACAACTAGATCAACTGTTCACAGGAGATGAGAAAATTAAAGAGAATATGAAAAACATGAATGCAAAAAGCTTTTTCCATTTTCTCGATAACCAGCAGATACAGTGCAGGAACAAATTTTCTTATGTTATTTTGAGTCAGTAAATTATAATTTATAATGGTTTCTCTAAGGTGACCCTAAAATATTGGTTTGAACACCTTTGCCTTTTACATGTCACTGTGCCACAAACCATAAAGAATCTGACACTCCATTTGCATTTCACTTATCCTGTTTCAAGGACAGACAGGGTCATGTCTAAAGCTTTCTCCCAGTTTGATATTGTCACACTGTCCAAAATCTTCAAACCAACCTTTTTCTTCATTGCTGAAGCAGGAAAGTTCAGAGCTGTGTGAAAGAATTTTGCCTTAACTGGACTCTGTGCCTGTGCGATTACCTTCTTCTTGAAATAGTATTGTTCCTCTAAGTATTTCACTGCATAACTAATGTTACAACACAGTGGAAGTATGTGGTACCCTTTGGGCACAGAGTAATGTCCTATGGGACCCAAGACATATCTCACAATGCAGTGATTTATTCTCTTCCGCAGAAGTGCCAAAAGATGCCTGAGATGCCATTAAACACACTACTCTAAAGTAACACTTGCAGCTTTCAGCAAGCATTCAGTAATGGAGGAGGCACGGTCTGTATGTCTTTTCTATTTACAAGAATCATGTTTTCACACGAATCATGTGAGGGAGGGCAGAACACATCATCAAGTCTTTAGAGACGTTCTAATATGCATCACTTGGAATATGAGCCTCCTTTACTGTTCATCTCTGCAACATAATGCTGCTTTTCCTCTTCCACTTTTTAGGTCTTTGAAGGGCTGAGAACCTCCAGGACAGGACTGAGCACTTCAGTTTTTTGAGGGCAAGCTCTCAGCTGTTTCCTTCTTAACTCACTTCTCACCTTTCAAGAAAATAGCCTGGTGTTGCCTAAATAGTGACCAGTGACTCTGCACAAACTATTATCTGCAACCCATGTACCACCCATGTACACAGCACACCACGTGAGATGGCAGACGGATCTTGCCTTGTGGCTCCAGGTCCTGCTTTCTCAATGCCTCCTTGGATCAGAGAGTCATGCAATCAGATGTTTAAAAGCACTTTGGTATCTCCAATTTGAGATGCCTAACTACTTTTGAAAATGTAGTCATTAAATAGAGATTCATTAATGTAAGCGATGTTGGGAGGGTAAATACATGATGTTTTTGTAGGCATGCAAATTCTACAGTAATAAAGGTTTTGTACTAAAGACAAAGAGATACAGTCACTCTTGATTTTCTTGCAGGTCTTGCCTACCAGGAGAATAAATGAGAATTAATGTATAAAGGAATTCAGGAAGAGCTGCGTAAGAGTTTGCTGAACAGAGATGTCTTTTTTGATAAATTCTTCATGTCAATGCTTAGTGCTGTAATTGTGATATCCTGTTCAGGTTACACTACCCTGAGGGAAACTGCTACTAATGACTGAATTAATTAATGAGAAATTGTTTTATGTGTTACAGAATTTAAACCAGCTCTCTGCCCCAATTTCCCTGTCCGATTATTTTTGAACAGTGTGAACAAAGAAGCCATTTGCCAATGCTTTGTTAACCTGTTACTCTTGCTAGGCATTTACGTGTAGCGCTGTGGAACACAGGATGTGTGTATTACAGCTGGGAGCGATGTCTCCTTGTATCACATACACTGCAATCGTTGTGTAGAAAAGTGTAAAACAAGTACCTTCAGAATCCATGGTAGCAGTTTTAGGCATTATAACCACTTCTTTCTACAAGATGTCTACAAGATTTGTGCTGTGGCACTGTGGGAACAGATATGAAGAGATAAATTCAGTGATGCAGCTTCCTATTTAACTTCATAATTTTAGAACATCTTGGAAATGCAGTTGCTGGTGCATAATTTATATCAGTTTTTTCTGTTTCACTTAAGTGTATTCTTCATACAACCTTTGAGCAGATGAAGGTCATGGGGGAAAGTTTTTCCTGTAATTCTTATTCCTTTGGGATGATATGATTATCCTTTCATGCTAAAATTGTTTAATCTTCACAACGATTTATGGGTGTATACTGCTATTACCTAAACTATAAAAATGGACTATGCAAAGGTACTAGCTCATTTATGTGTAAGATAGTGCAGTTTTGTTGGAAGGGAATTGAGTAGAATAAGAAACTGTTTTTAACAGGATTATGTGACAGATGAGGTAGATAGAGATAAGGCTGCACAATGCATCTTCAGTCTCTCTTTAACAAACAGAAAGACAGCTCCTTTTCAGCTTACAATTGCAGGCACATTTTTTTCTATTTTGAAAGAATGCAAGAAATATTTTCTTGATTTTTATCTGCTTTTAATTAAGCTTCTTCAACAAAGAAAGCATTTGTTACATTTTTCAAGAAAAAGAAACGCCAAAAAATGCTCCTCATTCAGATACAGACTTGCCTTCAGTGGAAGCAGCCAAACCAATGTGTTTTTTAGTCATCTCTACCTCTGATAATGGTAGCACTAAGTGTGCTTACATTTATAAGATTTTGCATAAAATAAATTACTACATTTAGTTTGGCAATTTTATAGGCAAAGTGATATATATTAGCCTTCGTCCTCAAAGATGTGTCATGACACTGAATTATTGCCTCTGTGTGCCTACAGAGACCAACGTGTGTAGATGCACACCTATGCATTCACCATGGTTCTCAAACTATTATCTGGCCCACATATGAGGAGAAATCCCTAATGTTAACTCTGCTTGCTACCACCTCAACTATCCAAAGGCTGATTTGGAAATGAGGCTAACAGCACATTTGCTCTTCAGCCACTGCAACTTCTTGCAGTTCCCTGCTCAGGGGTGTACATTGTTCCTGCTGTGGACTCAGGGCTGGTCAGTCTCATCATCTACTTCTATGTCTTCACAACTTAGAAAAATATGAACATCACACATAGAAAAATACCTGAATCACCCATTATTTATTAGAAACTAGAAAAAAAAAGAGAATCTTAAAGTAGAATTTGGGCCTGCATTGGAATAAACAATGAGCTTCATTTTGCTTTTTCAGTGGCTAGAATTTCAGCTCGGGTTTGTATGGCTTCATTTCTTTTGGAGGCAGAAAATTGGACTGAAGTATATTTACAGAAGGTATACTTTAATAAGGTATTTCCTTCACTCCTGTCCATGAATGCAAGTGTTTATTTTACCAGAAGATCAGTGTTAAAGGTTCCTAAATTGCTATACAGGTGATTCTCCCAGAAAACCCCAAAATTGAGATCTATTAACTTGACAAAATTTAATGTTTGTTTTACTGAAAGAATCCTTCTGGGAAAGACAAAACCTCATATATAAAATTCCTTCTTTGGTCTTGCCGAGGGGTAGAGTTTTGGTTTCAAATTCAGAATTTTTTGGGGTTGGTAACCTTGAGTGTTTCTCTGCCTAGACCCTTTGATGCTATCATCTTAAAGGAAAAAATGATGCTTTAGTTGAAGAAGAGGAGGCATTTTTAAGCTGCAGGAGTTTAGTAACAATATTGTAAATATTCAGAAATCATGATTAGGTATTTCAATGCAAAGTAAAACTAGGTTGCTTATAGCATAGACTTGGGCTTATTTTAATGTAAATATTCTACTAAAAGAAGACTCTGTGTTTTCTGGTACTGATTTAATGAGAGTAGTTTAAGACCAAGGCTAAAAAGGAAGCTAAATTATTGCAGAGTAATTCCCCTTAGGCTTCTGAACACATTCTGATCTGGACTAAAAGTCAGTTATTCTGGGCTAGAGTACACGCACACCAGAGAGCTTTCCTGGGACAATGTCTTCCACTCGAGTTACTCCAGTTAATTACTTTGTACTGATGAATCTTGAAAGTCAGTTCTGCCTTTAGCATTGAAACATTCTCAGAACTACTATGAATTTTCTTGAAACAACTTTACCATGAAATAGCACGTTTGAAGAAACAGTCAGGGTTGTGAAGCATTACTTTGTGTTGTGAAAACCTTCCTTGTCTTGGCAGTTGGCGTAATACGCAGAGTGCCAGATGATCCCATGGCCAACACTGTGTTGATTTGCAGCAGAGATGGCTTTGGTTCCATGTTTGCCATTACAGATGTTTGTCTGAAAAAGGCCCCCACGCTGCTCACAGTGATGTACGTGGTTTTTACCCGCAAGCAATGCTGTTGAACTCATGGGGACTTAGAGGTCTGAGTAAAATGTACATGCAAGTTTCTTGCTGATTTGGGGCCAAAGCATGCAAATACTAAGTGAGCATTACCCTGTGCACAATTTACAAACTCTGTAGATGCTAGGAGATGTATGTTCTGGTGTCTTACTGGACCATATGCTGTGTCTCTCTCTGGGGCTTCTCCCTCATTGCTGAGGAGTCTTGTTAAATTAATATGGGGCAGCAGCAATATTAGCAAAACAACAGCTTGATCCAATCTGTTTCTTTTGCTCATACAGCTTCTGGCTGTGAGCCTCAAGAGTTAATGGAAATTGGCAAAAATGAGTATGTCCCACTAAAGGCAGCTCATGGCATTAAACAATTATGCAAGAATTTTTCATTGGAAGCGATGAGGGATGATGACATTGCTCTTAATATTTGACCTTCCCAGTTTCAACTGCTCAATACCTCTTACTGTACACAGAATTTGCCAAAATCCCACCTAATGAGCTGAAAAATGACACATGACAGATCTGATGGCTAACTGCAGCTAGAAGAAGAAAGACTGCTACAGAACAAAAATTCCCAATCTTGCTCCTATTTCTCTATTTTTTTCCAATTATATCGAGTGTTTAAATATATATTTTGAGAGCACAGATAATTAAAAACTTCATTCAAAGCAATCTGAAGTCAGGAAAAGTTCTGTTGTTTTTAATGTCTTTTTGGCTCAAATCTGCAGTATGTTCACAAAGTTATCGGGTACTCATAGGATTTAATTTTTTTTTTTTTTCTGGGAAAGCTGTTTTGGTCTTATTCCAAGGGGCAGTGTTCCATTTCCCTTTATTCCTGGGAGATTTACACCAGTTAACTCTTTTGGCTTCAACAAAAGGGAATGGTTCCTGAAATATACTGGAGTAAGAATATCACTAAGAATAAGAGGAACATGAGTGCAACTTGCTGTACCATTGGGTCAATTTATGAGACTCACAACATGTTTATAAACAATGCCATTGGCTCTTTATTCTCCTGCATTATTTAAGTTTCATCTTAAAAGGGCACCACTAAAACCACTATAATTACTCTAGGAGTGGAAAATAATTTTCCACAGCTCCAGTCCTGTTTCAGGCAGACAGAACTCATGTCCTACCTTTGATAAGAAACAGTGTAGATGAACAAGTGAAGCTTTAAGTGTTGGTTGATTTTCCTATGGAATCTTTCACTTCAAATTACATTGATCTGAAAGAATGTGTGGCCAAAGGAATGAAACTGAAGACTCTTATGAAATTGTTTCTATAGTGTACCCCTCCTATTGTAACCAGTGATATAATATAGGAACTTGACTTAAAGTTTGCAAACTTTATGCATCTTCTAAAAGACCTGGATAAATAGCATCAGGTTAGGTTTAGCAATTGAATGGTATGTGAGTCTTTGTCTCTCTGTTCTTCATCACTTGTGTTCTTAAACAAGTTTATTATGACTTCTGTTTTCCCCCTCTACTTTCCTACTTCATTGACATATGAAATTTTGTAGAGGGTATTTGATACATTCACTTTTTAAGGAAAAAACCAGATATTATCACTTCTACTATTGCTATATGATAAATCTTGATCAGCTTAACAGGATTTTTCTATGGAGTGAAAATACTGTGCATGTCTTTGAGGCAAGGGTAGACATATGGCATTTTGTATTATGGTATCTGAAGTCAAAGACTTGGCCAACCAGAACCACAGGTTACGTCAGCTTCAGCAGTCTAAGTATAGTATGCTATCAAAAGGGTATGTCTGCCCCTTTTTCCACCAGACACCTAATTAAATTTCTCTATTTTCTCCCTAGAAGGAAGAGAAGAGGAAATAACAAAGAAATCCATGATTTGAGAGGTTCCAGATAAGCCAAAGAGTTGGTCTTGATCCTGACTTTTGAAACAGACAAATTTTCAGGTATACAGAACAAAAAAGCAGGGCTTTGCAGGACAGATTTTTTTTAGTGTTGTTAAGATGCATCCAAATAGTCTCTGGATTCCTACACAAGAAATAAAATGGTTTCAAATTATATAGAGGTTGAACCAAATTAAGAAACGAGATTAAACCTCTTCATGACCTTACAATCTTTTAGGTTTTCTTAAAGAATGTATGTGAACGAGTCTAAAGATGTCTAAACTGGCATGACATATGTAGGGAGGGGCTGAGAAGGTTTCAAAGGCTAAATCTAAGTAGGCTACTCTCAGTTGCTTAAGATAAAAGATGAAGAGAGTTTAGAGTTCAAGTACTGACATACAGCTAAAGGCAACCACATGGTATTTGTGGACTTCAATTTGGGCAAAGTGTGTTTAAATCCACATACAAAACAATATTTAGACAAATCTTTAAAAACTTATATAGCTCAGTATGTGTAACTAAAAAGTCTGAGTTATTTATGTGCCAGTGTGTGCTGGGCAAGCACAGTATATGAGCTTCATACAACTTTTTTTTGTAGATTTTTCAATTTCTATGGTTCTAATTTTACTGTGGTTAAATCATAAAACAGAGCCACTTGGAAAAATACCTGGATATTTCATGTAGGGTTTTCAGAGTGGAGCTGATGTCTATACTAGCAAACAGCACAAAATAGCACCATGAAGTGCAGCTCCAGCACAGATGGAAAAGGCTCTAAAATCTATAGGTGTGTGTTGTGCAGCGCACACACACACACGCACACACACACACACGTGCATACACACGGAGTCACGCACACAAACTTGCACTGAATTTTTTCTGGTTTAGGAGGGAAATCTGCTTTCAAACTGATTAAGAGGGCACACCTAATTAGAAACATTTATCACATGTACACTCACAATTGCCTTTTTGTTTTCGTTCTTCATTTAGAATTGTATAAATCACAGGAAAATAAGTATCTCATATCCAAAATGTCCATCTCTTTGTTCTTTTTTATTTGATTGCAGTCAGATGAAAAGTGGTGCTTTGAAATAGAGGCAATGGCCAGAGGCCCACTGATTGCCTGTAAACAGAAACAAAAAAGGGGCACTGGTAACATTTAGAATGGTTTATCAGTGATCAAAGCACAGGAGGTGCTGTCTAGACAGCCTAGGTGTGGACTAGCAAATGGCTTTCATTAAGGGTCCTCTACTCTGGTGCCATTGTTTCAGCTCTGCTCTTCTTCAGGCCAATCTGTGATTGATTTCCAGAGAGGTGCCCAAGTGCCTGTGGCAATGGGATAAAGCTTACAGGACTTTGCTTGTTCTGACAAGGCAGAGTAGCTGCATATCACATTAGCGCAAAATGACACTTTCATTTACTTCCACAGTGCTTTGAAACAAATACTTTCAGCTATAACAATTGCTCTTTGCAGCTTGAGCTCTGGAGTCAACTTCTTGTGTTCCAGAGAATAAAAGCTTGTGAAATAATTTCTGAAGTATCCTATCGCTAAAAAGAGTCATATTCTGACCTCTCTCACAGCACTGTATTTTCCTCTTCTTGCATAGTCACAGCTTTTGCTTTAAGGATGTGTTTTATTTATAATGTTGCTGAAGCTGTATCTTAGGACTGGGGAGAATAGCTTCTCTTTTTACCCATGTGAATTCCTTCATGTGCTCTGCCTGTCTGTACACATCCCACATGTGCTGCGCCTGTCTGTAAGGATACTTGGCACTCATGTACTGGTGTACTAAATCATGGGATTTAAGATTATTCAAATGGTTTCACTACAACCCCTAATGTGAAAATGCAGGACTAAGTTATCTTAGAAAAAGGTCTCATGTTCAGCTGGTGCAAATTACCAAATTACTATAAACTACCAAATTACTAATGCACAAGAGCTGCAGATGTGGCCCCTGTTGTCTCAGCCTCTCCACTTTGTGCTTGCTTTTTTTCATAGGTGCCCTGATTCTACTGCTCAGATGCATAGGGAAGAGGGCAGAGATATTTGGGAATCCTGCCTGTGTTGATGTCTTCTCTGTTATTTCTTCAGGGTCACATTTTGTCTTGCAAATCCCACAAGTTCCACCAAGCTTGTGGACCTCTTGATAGTGACAATATAAGGCAAGCCTCAGAAGGATACCGTTACTGCTGTAGAAGAAATATATAGACCTTTAAGGCTGAAATCAGTGCTCCATCCCCAGCACTGAGATGCCAGAAGACACTGTGACCTCTACACCAAAACTAGTGGTGCAGTATGCTTGGGTAGGGACCTCTGAGCAGGATCACCCCCCTCCAAGGTCTCTATGGGCTCCTTATGTTAATTTGAAGAAGGTAGAAAAAATTGAGCGGGAGAAATCCAAAATGCAGGAGCAAGCAGTGTAATTGTATGGCCAGGTTCTGAATTAATTAAGCATACTGGGTTGGGGTTTTTTGAGTGGGTTTTTTTTTTTTTTTTTAATTTATCTCTTCTTAACGGTATGGAGCCATTACTGTGACTGCTGCTATACAACAAAAGTCTTTGTGAGGCTACATATACTACTGCTATTAAGACCTCTATAATACACTGTAGACCAGGGATAGTAGAAGGCATTTACTTTATGGATAAAATTTCGACCAGTGCTTTAACTTCAAGTGGGAAAGCCATCTTTTTTCAGACTTCTTGAGGAGGATCCTGAAAAACAGAAGTTGGAGAAATCAGCCAGGTGGGAGCAGGGGTCACAGAGGACATTGAAGAGAAATGGACTGTAGCTTGAGTAAGACACAAGGGTTTCCCCACTCCCTGTCACCAGTGTTGTGCCTTGTTTAGATTTAGACTGTTTAGATGTTTCTAAGCATTCCTGTGCTCAGGTCAACTTTACCATGACTTCCACAGATTTCATTGAAGCCAGAGCTTTGTATTTATGACAGTAGATCATCCCTGCCTATGCTGACCTTTTCAAACATTTCAGACAGGACTTTTTAACAAACACATCCTGATAAAATGCCGTAGACCTTATCCAGTCAAATTCTCTGAGATTGCAATTTGCCAGGCATTTGCTTGGAAATGTCCAACAATATTTTGCAACAGCAGATTATGTGTCTGCAGCTGGGGTTTGTCCAGTACTGCAAGCTCTGAGTGCAGAGCTCTCCATACCGTTGCCAAGAGCTGGCTTTCCATCCTATCTGGTGCAGCTTTCCACTGAATTTTGGACAGTCCCTTGACAGCGTTCAATTAGCCCCTTCCTACTTCAGTCAGCAGTGTGGTGGCTACCACGTTAGCAGACCTGCTCCATTTCTGAGCAGTGGCTTTATTTGGATCAATTGTTCCCTTTTTCCTTCTCTCATTAACTGCTTAACTTTGTTTCTTTAGGTTAGAATAAAATAATAAAATGCTCCATCACCCTCCATGCTCTGGATTACTTAAGATACATCCCCTCCTTTCCTCTGTCTGGCCTGTTACTGTTCAGGCTGAACTGCTTCATACTCTTTGTAACCCCTAAACAAATCTGAAACTTAAATAGCCTCCATAAATCTCAGCCTTTTTCCTGGCCTGTGGTGTCTTATGAGACCTGTAATGAGACGTTCAGGTTCTCAGCGGCTGTGAGATTCCTTTTGCTGCCTGCAGCTCTCCCAGTCAGCTTGGAGTGGATGATTTAATCATTTAAGAAATGCTAAGCGAAAAGGTGTGTCATTTTTTCACTTCTGTGCTCACTTCTCAGTGCCACAATTCAAAGGGCAGTTCCTGGCCCTAAGACACTACTTATTTTTTAATACAAAGTAGCACTTCCAAATGTATGTTTTTCCTGGGTATCCCCTCTGCTCTCTGACTGTCTGGAATTTTTCTTTTAGAAAAGCAATGTCACATTGAATCCGAAAGGTCTATTTGAATGTAGTCTACAACCTCACCCAGTTCCTCTTTCTCTTGGCTCCTTTCTCAGAAAATAAATCTTGCTTTCTTATGTGAGATTTATTTTTTTACCACTCCGTGGAGTGCAACTTTTCTTTATAGTTCTAACAAAACAATGTCACTCTCATTCTTCGCATTCCAGAACTTTAGATTAGTTGATTTAGCAGTGATTAATTGTGCTAAATGTTACCAAATATTGATCTTCACATAAAAAAGCCAAATATTCTACGATGCGAACCAGTGAGAAAGTTATAATTTCAGAAATCTTATTTAAAAACCCAAGCTCAAATATAGGTCCACAGTTATTAATGATAAAAATAATACACTATTTATTTTATAATACCAGTTATTCACTGCTTGTTAACTGCTATTAACATAATAAATCTTTATTCTAACTACCTTTTCTGTAAAATAAGTGACAGCTATTGCAAAATAAAGTAATAGTCTTACTCTGATATAAGCCAGATCTTTCAGTGATGTAAATGAAGACAATTAACATTAGCTAGGGATCTGATTCTTTCTTCTTAGTTAGGATTCACTTAGAATTCACCTGGAAAATTGTTTAATAACCCTTTCTTCCTCACAAAGAAACATGGTGTGGAATTTTAATAGCTCCATTATGTTAACAAAACACAATGTGATTATAGTGATGATGGGACTTTGGCTGTACTGCTTGAAGAACATCTGGTTTAAAATAAATATGCAAATGTCTTCATATATGTGTTAATCTGCCAAGTCCAAAGGATGCCAGAGTTTAGTGAGACCAAACACTGAAGTATAGTAATCAAACAGAAGTGGTTGGCAGCAATTTAGGGTTACATCACATAGATCTATTCATTCATATTTACTTTGAATATTGTTGCAAAAGGCATTGTAGGCTATATGCTACATGCTGGTGATATATACAAGCGCATCAGTAGCAGACACCTTTATGTTCATTCTGATGTCATTTGCACGAGGTTAATCCTAGTGTAATGTAATTGGTGAAAGTCAGTGCAATCTAATCAAAGTCAATGAAGCTATACTGATTTAATCATCTCACACACGAACTCATTGACTTCAATGGTATTGATCCTATTCATCAAAGCAATGAGTTTGAAATCAACCTTCACATTACTAATTCCTTTATTAGGGGAACCACTATTATCGTATGTCATTAGAGTCCTTTACACTCTCAAAAACTTCCTGAAACATCAGCCATGCTATTTTTATGTGGCTCTAAATCAGGAAAAAGTTCTTTGTTGCAAATTTGGAGGATTTATTCTACAGATAGCCAAAACACAGGCAACAAACCCTTTTTTTTCTATGGATTTGTTAGTGTGAAGTGTCTTCTCTTAAAATGCTGAGCTATCAATGGTGACTGTTATGACCACTGTCTAGCTTCTTTCCTGACACCTCATTTCATGATGGGCAGGTTAATTTATGGAGTGTTGGAAAGTGACTTCTTCTCAAAAAGAGACTTTTCATGGGAAATTATGTTGGAGCTGCCAGAAAACACTGTATCATCCCTCTGAGCTTCCTCTCCACAACCATGGTGGCCCAACTGAATGTTCTTGGAAACTGCAATCATTGTTGCTGTGGATTGTTCTCAGTGAGATCTGCCAGGTAACACTCTCTGACCTCTGGTAGGGCTGGTACTGAAGTCCTGGTCCATCATGCTGACTGGATGCTGGGAAGGTAGTTGGACGTCAGCAAGTTGGTGACCTTCTCTTGGTGACAGATGTCCCACAGCATAACACAGCGGACAAGTGGCATGTGTATAATGATAGGGTTTTGTTAGTACTGAAGTAGGTGGGTCACTTCCCACTTTCCTTGTGGGAAGTCTTGCCCATGTGAACCTGCAAGTGATATCCTTGGTTTGTGTAATTCCGAGTAACTGTCAAGAAACAAAACTATATCCAGAGATGTTCTGAGGTAGAGACAGACATTACTTAATTATTTGAGGTTATCATAAGGAATTGAGAAACATCTCAGATCCCACATTTCCTTTTGGTATCGTATGTATTGACATTTTTAGTTTGATTACCTCAAATGAGATGTTTTCATGAGATGCCTGTTTTTCAGTAGCTGTTGAATATCTAATTTTTTTCTAGATTATATTACACAGAAAGATGCTGCTTGCTTATAAAGAGCATGAGATAGGACTGGTTCTAAAAACAAAACAAAACAAACAAACAAAAAAACCCACCAAAAAAACAGTAGACACAGTAGAATGTGTTAAACTCTACAGCTAATTCAGGAAAATTTTATTGAGCCAGGTCTGAACTATCCTTCAGTTAGGTTTCTCAGATCCTTAAATAAAACAGAAAGAGGTCAGTCTCCTTTACACTGTCCATGCTAGCATGCAAGCATGTGGTTATATTACATCCTATGAAGAGTCATTAGATCTGTTCAGAAAACTCTGTGAGTCAGTCAAAATATCTCCAGATGGGACGTGCAGTTCTGTCTAGCCTACAGCACCACGCTGTGATTTAAAACCATGATGAAGCCCCTTGTGAGTGGGAACCTATACACTATGTTTAGCCTGTGTACTTAATTTTCAGGATGTTTGCAGTCCCAATGAAATTAAGTTTTCAAGGCCTGAGCTTGTCTTCATTTTTATTTAATGGTTATCAGCTGGCTTCTTTAGGTACTTGACATGATTTATATTATCAGGACTTAGTTCAATAAAATATTTCCAAAGGCTTTCTGCAAAAAGTTTATTAAAAGTACAAAAAATTTGTTCTACTGACAGACACACTTGAAGTTGAAAGATTAGCATAAAGATACTTCAGAAGTGTAAATTGGCATAAACCCAATATATACTAATGTATACATGATTTGTATGATTGTCTACAATGTTTTTAGCAATTATCTTTAGTAAGGTTGAACTGGCTCTTTCTTCAAAGGTGTAACAGTGCTGTCTTCGATGGAATTATCCTAGGAAAGAGAAACTGTTGATGAATTTGGTAATGCTAACTTTAGTAACAATTTAAAGTGCACATTTTTTCTGGTAATAACCACGAACTGGTTGTCTTGAAATGTAGACAAACTACTAAAGCACCTCCAGATAAGGGAAAATGAGTACATTATGATTTATGTTTCCTTCATTCCTATCAGCTTGAATAAGAAAAATGTTAGTTCTCAATTGTCAAATAGCTGTATCTGGTATTTGTTAGATTATGATTAACAATAACCATTGACAGCTAACACCTCAAAGCAAGCCAGCTCTTCTCATTATACAACTGATAATTCAGACAAGATTTAATCAAACAATGAAAATATACAACATTTATCTTAGCTACTATGCAGGTCTTCACAGACTGAGGTTAGTACAGTTCAGCAAGGAGACATAAGAAGCATTTCAGATGACCCCCAAAACACAGGTGCAAACTTAGCTTTAATGGGCATCTGTGCTGTGGCTGGCAATAGCCTCATAAAGGATCCCTTTGCCTATTAATTTTTTTTTTTCTGTCAAATGTGGGAATAATTTGTGCAGATGAGAAGGATGATAGAAGTATTGATTCGAGGGCCATGTTTCTGAGTGGGATGACTTTCCAAGACACTTGCAGGCTGGTTTCTGCAATCCCCACCAAGAGCAGGCAGCCAGAGAGAAGGAGTAACTTCACTCCCTTACTATTCTCCTTGTCCTTTTGTATTTTGGCTGACACCTGCAAAGTATTAATCAATCAGAATCTTGTCTACAACATAATGTGCGAGAAAGCAACTTACATTCTATTGAGTGACCATAATGTCTCAGTGCACTAAACATGCTCATTAAAAACAGGTAAACCCATTAAGTTAAGATAAAATAAGAACCATTCCAAATACTTACAACTAGATTTGGAGCCAAAATTCCCTCAACATTGAAAATGATTAAGCTATATTCGGTATTTAGTACATACAAACAGATGTGTGAATGCAAACACATTAATACACAAGGAAACGTATATGCAGTTTGGAAGCACAGCCTATGCTTCCCAGTTGTGAAGGGATAGGAAATGTCACGATCACAGGGAAGTCTGTTCTGTGTTGTTTCTGGTCCTATGGGAGCCCTGACCTAAGAAATGAGTATTTTTACATGTTGGCTCCACTCTTCACTATTCTTCCTTTTACCACAGAAAATAGAAGTAAAAGAATAGAAAAGGTTTTGCTGTCTTGTAAGAAAGGAAGACATAGTGTCCAGAATGAGTGACAGCAGAAGTAGCACCAGTACTAATGAGTTAAAGGAATGAGTCCTTGAATTAGTCTTAGCAGCAATTGCTAAAGGACACAAATGTCAATGAAAGAAAGAAGAGCCCTGGGAAAAATATTTCACTGCCCACACTAGACTTATAATGATGGAAAAGAGTAAATTACAACCCCATTTTATGATCTTGTGAGTGTACATACATTTGTGCCAAATTTACTCCAAATTACAGAGTGCTTCTTGTTGCTCCTTCATTGAACTTCTTATCATGACAGCTGGGTCCTCCTGCAGCAGGAAGAATTGCGTGGTAAAGGATCTCATCCAAAGCCTGATCAAAGAGCTAAGGGAGTCAATAGGAAAAATTCTGACTTTAAAGGTTAGTAGGAGGCAATAGCAACAGTAACCTATAGCAGCATCACAGATGATCTGCATTTAAATATAGAGCCACAACCCATAAATGCTAACAACTTATATATTTACTTAGTATAACATTTCTGAACCCCTCCTGGGGACACTCTTGTGACCCTTGTTCAGAGGCGTAGTGCTCCCCACTTGAAGAATTACAGAAATATCTTCCTACGGACATGTGTAATTACAAATGCTCTACAGGATAAATAGTAAAGAAATTTGAGGATGAAGGCCATGAAAAAAGAACTCACTTGTGAATATATTAAAGTATTTGTGTTATGCAAGTTGAAAATCCCCAAGCAGCCCTCGAGTATCCTCATGCAGTGTATAGAGGCTTGGCCATGGTTGTAACTAGGCAACAACTTCACTTGTGATCTGCAGTTGCAAGTGGGATGTCCCACAGGAACTTGTGCACCAAACTGGAAGGAATGACGCTGGTTAACTCTCTCAAAGCAATGTAAGGTTGAGATTTCAAGTTTTAGAAATCCTTAACAGCACCCAATCTTGTCAAGAGGAGATAAGGGCTTGCCTGTCCTCCAGCAGCAGTGTTTTCTTAGTCTTTCTCTGGCTGCATCATGGAGTTCAGCTCTGAGAAAACTTTCTGTGGCTACATACTTTACCACCAGTTCTGTCCAATAAAACATCAGTGTTTTAAAGAGATAATTAATACCAAAAAAGTAATTCTGTTTAAAGCAATATCAGGCTTTACAAGTTTTATGAAGAAACCAGCAACTCAACAGTTATGGCCTTGTTGGCTAAAGTTGTATTTTGTTTTCCAAAAGTGAGCTACCTGCTGTTGTTGGGCTGAGGAGAAAACAGGCAAAAGGGCTATATAGGTAACTGGACACTGTAGTATGATGAGGCCAGAATAGTCCAGCCAAAGCCTGGGATGAAGTGTGCTGGGGTCATACAAAGTATTCATGGCACATGCCAGTATTGCACAATCTCATAATTATAACCCTTGCTTTCACCCTTTTATTTATTAACTGCAATATTTCTTGCATTGAGTCTGTAGTTAAAACTTCACATTCTCTGGGAAGAAATGTGTCTTCTTCATATTCAATAGGTGCCTGTAACACTTTTGGGAGCCAAAATTGTTGTAGTATAGGTCTGTACATTGCTGTAGTATTAATTTCCCAAAGACCCTTTCTGACACATCGGTTACACTCTCCTCTCCTCTCCTCTCCTCCCCTACCCCCTCTGTTCTGTCTACCAGAAGAGATCCCCTGATGCCTGTTCCCACTGCACATCAAGCATGGTCATACTCTTTCTTGCTCCAAGCAGGTGGCAGTGCACTCTCCTCTCCTCTCCTCTCCTCTCCTCTCCTTTTTGTTTTTTCTTTTTATTTACATGCCGAAAGAGAAGAGCACGTCAGATGTATCAAAGTCCTAGGTTTACAATTTGCTTAGCAACACAAGCAGCCTCACTGACTATGATCCCAGTGAGAGGAAACATTTCACAATAAAGCCATTAGCCAAGATGTGATCTGAAGTTCCAGATTCATTTTTCTAAAAGTTGACTTTTTTTTACTTACCTGATTTTATGTGAAAATCACTGAGAATTCTGTGTTGCTATAAGCACATGTGCCACTTCTATTGATCCATGTATATTGAGAATGACATGCCTATAGCTGGTACCTGCAAAAGTACTGGTAAACACTTTGGAGAGCATGTGGATCTCATTTGTATTTCTTTCTCAAAGCTGGGGAAAAAAATACCTATTTTGTGACAACAGACATTTCCTTCGGAAAAATATGTAATTTTTTATTTCCCTCACAGTATTTTAGAGAGAAGAAAAGCATACAGCCTTTCCCATTTCCTAATTCTCTTTATTAACTTTACATATCTGGCAGAAAAAATGTTCCTCAAAATGTCTTCCATATGATCCATTTCAGCTAATCTTACTCTGAATATTCAATTATTCTGAATCATATCTACTGAGATCTTTAAGGGCCCAATTACATTAGAGAAATGTTTAGCTGTCTAATATTACATCATTGATCTGATGATACCAAATGATGATACGTGTTGGTAAGTAGCTGTGAACTGCAGGCATACATACAACCAAGCATTTAATTTACAATGTATTTATGTCCCCACAGCTAACATATACATACTCTGATACTCTGAAGTTGTCAGTACTTAAATACTCTGTCTCTTGACTTCTGTATTTCAAAATAGTTGTCTAAATCAGCGCATATTGTAGTCTGTGACTTTAGGGAAATAGGATTGAATAAACCTTCTATACTATCAAAGCAGTCTAACAGATGTCTAATTTAGGAGGGTTGAAAAATGTTTCCCTGGCTTCAAAGTAAAACTGAAACGTACAGCAGAAGAGCAAAAGGTGTAGTGATACTGTGATTCAGGAAGAGAGCAGAAGAGGTAAAGGACCATGTCCATATCTTGGGATGCAGCAACAGCAAGAAACATTGCTAGTTAAGGATACTATCAGGGCAATTAAGTGCAGAACAAGCTCTCAGCATGAATAAGGCAGGGTGAATTGTTCAATAGGCAATGGTTTTGTTAGAAAACAAAATCCCAGGAAGATCGCATCTCATTTTTTCCCAATCAGTCTAAGAAAAGATAGCTTAAAATAAGACCAGACTCCAATCATTCTTTGAGATTTTATTGAAAGATAAGAAGAGAAGAAACTAATTTTAAATCTTTCAAATCTGATTACAGGCATGAATCCATTTTAGGAATGAGATCGTTTTAGTAGAATAAGCATTTTAGCTATTTTTAGGATTTATGATAGTTTTCTAAACAAAGCTGCCAAGTAAGAATAAAATTTTACTTGGCAAATTTAAGCTATGTTTTGTTTCAAAACATATAGTGTAGAAATTTGGGAAACTCATTTCATGATGCTTGAAGTCTCCTTCACCATTGTATTGGCTTAGAGATGCACAGTATATTTTACCTGAATCTACCAGCTCTTTGCAACAAACACATACTCCCAACACTCTTTTTCTTCTCAGACCTGCTGTCCCTTTCTTGTCTCCTTCTGCCTTTATAAAGAATTCTTAACTGTTCAAAGCTACCATATCTCTCTTCCCTCAACCCTCTTTATTTTCTCTTTCATTCAGCTTCTATAACTTTCTCTCTGCATTATTTTGTGTCTAATTTTCCCTAGCCTGCTGCAATACACATTTTCTGCCTCCCACCTTGGATTCCCAAAATCTGTTTCCCCCAAATGATGGAATTTTAGAAAAATTGCAGAAAAAATGTCACCACTTACTTCAAAGAAACCAGGCTGAATGCCAAAGTGGGATTACTCCCAACTTTAATGTAATTATGTTTTTCTTGAACATGAAAAACCACTACATATTCTCATATAATTCCATCAATTTCAGCAATGCATAGAGCTACCAATATAATTGTGGAGAACAGGGAATATTTTCTTCATGAGGAAGAAACTTATCCCAGTAGTCTGTATATTATATCCTTCAGTAATCATGTGATGGCTACTAGCTGCTTACATTTTCTAACATCACTGTCTACTGTTAATATTAGTTTTTATTGCCATGCTTCAAGTAGACATATAGCCCAGTATTTTGTGCTTTTTGTAAATTAAAATGTAATTTAATTTTGCCACATTCTATAAATATCCACTTTACAGAGCTCATAAAATCTCAGCTGCTAGAAATCTCCTTGTTTCCTTATTGTGAAAGAGATTAGATCCAGTTCACCATATCAACAATGTATAATTTAATTTTTGTTTATAAATATTTATTCTATCCTCTGTGAAACTATATATAATATATGGTATATCAGAAGTAATACATATTGGAAATATTCTTTATAAATCTGAATCAATTCTTCAGGTTTTCTTGTATTCACACCATATTAAAAACTTTATAGTTAAAATTATATATATATATATATTTTCTGAGCAACAGAGGTTAGCTCTGGTTCTAGTAAATTAATTTTTTTTTTTTAAATAAATGAGAATTCATTTTCATTGTCTTTTATCTAATTCAGAAGAAGCTTGGTAATAACTTGGCTCCATAGGTGGTGGTATCCTGGTATGACCTGGATGCTTCACGGAAGGTTCTTTGTGACCTCTAAGTACCAGTGCTTGCTGATGAAGGGCATCCAGGGAACACTAAGTTAAGGCTTGGGTGTAGCCATTTACAGTCTAGATGTTTTCAGTTGCCAGATGGCTTGTTGGGAAGTTGTTTCAAAAAACATCACTGCTGCTTAAACATATTTATTTTTGTTAGAATTTCTTATAAAGCAAGCTGTGGCTTTACTTTTTCTCTCAAGTGTTTAAAACTGGTTTTGCTCCCTTAGAAATCAGCCAAAATGTCAACAGCTTCTCGCCTCCCACAAATTATGTCTCTTTTTCCCATTTAATATTGTGAGACACAGTGTCCTGATCCAGTAATGCATCGTTGTGTTCCCCTGTTGTTTGTCACGCCCAGTTGCAGGTTGTCTCGTCTTTCACTTTCGTTGCAAATTATTTTGGGCAGGGGCAAGATGCTTGTTTTCTGCTCACTGCTCAACACAGTGTAGTGGCAGAAAACTAGTTAAAGGAATTCTGATGTGTGCTTATGTGCAAATATCCAGTTGGGACAGTTTTTATTCTTGGTAAACACGTTTCTGGAGTTAGTATTTATCCTCCTGTTTGTATATGCTTTGCAGAGGTGGGACATGACACTGGTGACATGGGTAAGCATACTATAGACAATCATCTACAATGTTACAATGAGGAAAAGGAGATGTTTCGCTAAAATTAACAGATTTATTGCAAATTTAATTGATAGAAAAGGAAAAAGATATGTAATTTATCAATATATAAGCTATTCAGAGAAGGGAAATACAATTAACATTTTCAGTCACTTTTAAAGAACAAAATCTGTATATTCATAAAATCCTTGTATGATACTGATTTTGGCTGCAAAGCTCCCAATTTCACTAAAATCATGGTTTCACTATATTCTTTTGTCCAGCTTACTGTGATGAAAGAATTCCTTCATTGTTAAATAATGAAAGCAGAAAATAAAAGAAAATAAGCTATATATTATATTTCTGCAAAGAAAAGACACCGGAGCTGTTTAAGCAAACTAGCCTTTATGTTATATTGGGAGCGTAACGATGTATGAAGTCAAGATCTCCATTAGAAACATTTGTGTGTGTGTGTGTATCTGCACAAAGCCTCAGCTGATTGTGCAGGAGGCTGAATCTCTAACGGCAAAGCTCCCAGCAAAGAAAGCTTAGGGTACAAGCTGCACATTTAAGGTTCCTCAGTGTTTTATGGGAACATACCAGAGTGTAAATATCAATCATTCCTCTATGTTCCTGATTTAGCATTTTCTATTTATTTATTTTGTTTTGGTTTTGCTTAGCAAAGTCCCCAGCTTTTCAAGTTTTGTCCATGCGAGAAGCGAGGGAGCTTTTACATTGCTAACATTTATTAGTGAACTAATGACTAGTTCCCCTCCCCAGCCCTTAAGTGTTCTCACATTTGAGACAATCACTCTGTGTCTAATTTGTCCACTTTCCAAATCACTTTCCCAACTTTCACTGATGAAGTCAATAGGTTGTAAGACCACCATGACTGCCTCTGCCCAGAGCTCGGCATTAGGAAAGTGTTGTGTGTTTCAGCCTTGATAGCCTGGAGTAAGTATTAGTTCTAATTGTTGAATGGTTGAACGCTTTGAAGGACAAACGTATGTCCTAAGGCTGTGGTCCTGATGAATGCAAGGGCTTCTTTCACTTGTCACTAGTAATTGAGGGTAAATTAATATTTACTAAGCAGAGTTTCACAGAAAAGGGAGTGCATGAGAAATCTAAGAAAAAAATGCCACAGGAGAAAATGTTGGTTCCTTTAACACTTTGAGTTCAGTTGACAGCAATTAAAAAAACAGCTAGTGGAAACCTGGGACAAGCTTAATAATTTTATTACTTTCCTCCCCTTATTATAACAATAATTTTCTCTCCCTTGGTATATAAATATAAACATTCTAGATGAAAATATGTAATTAATTAATAGGTGATACCCTGCTAGAACTGTAGAACTGCTGGTTTTCACAAAATAGATTTTATTCACAATATGTGAAAATCCATCATGTAAGTATGGGTGTTTACAGAGGAGATAATAGGCACCCACTCCTATGTAGCATTTTATTTATGCAATAAATCTGAAAATGCTCCACAGATACAGCTTGTTGGACCAAACTGTGACCATTAAACATCAGAGGTTCTTGTCATATGATATGTGTATACATACACATTCACACTTTTGTTTGATGTTTCCTTAAAGCGTCATTAAAGCGTCATTAAAGCCCTGATCTATGTGTACACTGAATACTTAATGTTGATTGAATTAAATCTTCCTAGTCAGCACAGTAAGAGGATCTTGTTCCAGTGTTCAGCTATTTAGTAACACCAAATGCAAGCATAGAACTAAATCTGTCAGGGTGTCCACCCCAACAGAGCAACAGACATGAACCAGTGTGTAAATAGCAAAGGGGCATCTTTGAGTGGGATCAAATCCTAGATTATTCATTCAACTCAAAGTCCTGACTCCACTACCAAACCTCTGCCATTCAGCTTTGCTGATGGAGACGGGAAGACATCCCTTGCAGGGGTACACTGTGTTTGCAGGAGCAGTCTTCTGCTGGTGGAACGACGTCTCCTCCAGCCTTACACCAGCATGGATGCCTTCTTTTGCTAGGACCTCATCGCACCAGGAGCTGGGCTGGAAAGTGATAATAGGGGATTTTTCCATGCTCAGACACAGCTATTTTAGACAGGTTTTACAGCACAGACCTAGTGTAAAACAAGGTGGGCTACACTCTTGTGAAGACAGGAGAGGCAACTTTGTGTACCCAGTACTTTCCCCCAGTCCTCGCAATGCAAGAAGCTAATACGTCCCCAGTATCACAGACAACACACCATAAGCTCCTCTATCTTTATTCAAGTGACAAAGACATGGGGACATTCTGGCACCTGCCGATCCACTCATTCAACTATCTTTATGGTCACATCCTAATATCGCTTGACAAATATAGCAGGAGTTAGCGTTACAGTTTTATGAAAGTAAAAGATGCTTTCAGATGAGAGAAACCTAGCCTGGCCAGTTAAACCAGATTTAAGGCTGCTATTGCTAAGAAAGCCACATGAAACATCCTTATTGGACCTTAAAGTCACAAATTAAATGTCATTAAATGGCACATACATTGGATTCATCTGTCTGAAGTTCTTTGGAATAAAGCAAAATAATTTCCTCGGTATATATATTTGAGAAGAATATTTTTTGACAAAGCTGGCATGACACTGACTCTTTAATGTGGTAATAGCAAAAGTCACTGGTAAGATTGTGTGAAATCTCAGCTTAATCTTCATTAGTCATACAAATCTGTTTCTCATTTAAAGATATTTCTGCTTTTAAAGCAAATGGTTTCACAGGTAGCCCTGCTAGAACTCCACTTCCAAATGTGAAATCATGAAACATTCTTTTTTTTTTTTCCCTGGAATATGTGTCTCCTTGAGGGAGATACTCCCTAGCTTTCTCTAGATTAGAAAGGAAAATACAAAACCACTCTCTAAAGTCCCAGTGGAAACTCATTAAGACACCAGTATGTCCCGCTCTTTAACAAAACAAATGTTATATGGGAAGCAGTGAAATTTACACCCGGGCCGATGCCGGCTCCCATGCTGCCCTGCCCGCAGCACTCCGAGCTGGCTTCCTCACCCATAGAGAAGTCACATCTCATTGCCAGTATGGTGTATGTCTTTCTGCTCACAACTACTGATCTGTTTTTTTCCTTCTGACGTTGTAAATCTTTTTCTTTAAAAGGCGAAATGTTTCCAAGGGCATAATTATATTTAGTATAAAAAGAAATTAGTCCAAAATGAGGGGAAAAAACCCCTCCAACAAAACCCTCTCTCATGTTAACTCCCAACATTCTGATATACAATTTCAAAGAAAGCATGTCTTACTAGGGGCTTTAACAGCTCAACTTCCCATTAACACCACTAATAAAAATGTAATTAGAAATGCAGTTTCATTTTCTCCCTCCAGCAGAGCATTACTGCATTCCTCCTCTGCACAGGCTCAGGGTTTTGGAGGTTGCAGTTAGCAGCCAGCAAGATGTGTCTTTTTGGCGGAACTTACCACTTTATGAAAGATGTGGTCAAGATCCCGAGGAACTGTATTGATACCAGATGTAGTCTTGTCACTAAGTCTTAAACCAGGACTCTCATGAATCTTAAGTTTCCGTTTTCTCTCTCTGCTCTGTTACAAGGAAAAGAGTCTAAGTGAATTACTGTCGATGTCGCTAGCAGAAGCAGTTTTTATTTGAAAATAGACGTCATCATGGGAAAATGTTATACAAGAAACTATGTCGAAACACATTTTTACTAAATTAAGCAAGCTGAAGTTGTCATGGTTTAATTAAATGAATGCTTGCATAAATATGTTATTATCTCTAGTCAGAATCAGTAGTCCTCAAAGTCAATGCTGCGTTACCAGTTTAGTTTCTAGACAATAAAGGCACTGGCTTTGTAACATTAGTGCTGTACGTGTTGCAAAACAAACAGAAACAATTCTCATTGGTGAAGGATTTCAATAAACTTTAATAATATCCACATGTACAATAAATATTTCTGGGCCCTCAAGCACTTGTATTTCCTTTTGAACTTGTGAACAAAAATTGATTCAAGGTGACAAATTTGTAATCCATTATGATGGATGGAGCTGTCTTTTAAAAAAAGATAATGGCATATCATTTAAATTTTCTTTGTGAGACGATTTGGAAAAAATATCTAAAAGAAATCCAGCTCTAATGAAATAAAGTAAATAAAGTCAACTGTAATATTATTTTTTATTAAAGCAAGTGCCATTTAATTAGAAGTTCAAAGAAAGTTCAAATACAAATTGGTTTTGTCTACCATGACTGTCCTTGTAGCCACTTGTACTAAACCAATATATTAATTACATATCTAACATTAACTAAGTAAATTATAATCTTGGAATTAAGTTTTCAAGCTGGAAAAGTAAGTGTCATAAGATTAACCAGAAACATGTGTGAATATTTCCGAACATCTTTGCAAAGTACAACTTTGCCATTAAAAGGTCAGATGTTACAGTTTTGCACAACATAACAGAAAACAATGGTTGCATATGTGGTATAATACCAAAAGTTGATTTCTTAATGATATTTAGTGTATTTACATACTCACTCCCAGTTGCCTTGTAGTTTTATTAATTCCTCTTCCATTAAAATTCAAAATATCATATTAACAGGTTATGAAGGCAGAGGAGACTGTATTCAGAGCTCATGGTCAGGGTGCACACAACATGATGTTGAAAGCCTTGCAAGGAAAAAAGGACATGCTAAAGATATCTGCAGGGTGACAGGGGAATAGTAACTTTCAGCCTACCTCTCTTTTTTACCCTGCAGTGATACTGAGCGCATGTCATGTTGGAGTAAAGAGATGCGGAGTGTGGCCACAGGTTGTAGAGGAAGCAGGTTCTGCCCAGTACTTATTTGTTTAGAAGAGAACAAACCTGTGCTAAGGTGGCTAGAATGGATGCCTGTCAACACAACATACTTTTGCTCAAAGAAGAGGTGGCTTTATAGGAAAAGTCACATGAGTTAAAGGGTGTTTGCCAGGTAACCACCACTGGCTTGCTGCGCTGACTTGCTCAGTGTGAAGGGCAGGCATAAGAGAGAGGGCTTTTCCTTTATTTGTGTTCTATAATGTAATATACAAAATAAAAAGAGAAGATTATTGTAGGCTGTGTTTTTAAGGAAATTATGAGAGGTGCCACACAGTGGTGATCTGAAGGAAATGTATACTTTCCTCATTCTATAAGGCTTTTTACAGGCCTTATGTGAAATATAAAAGAACGATGTAAAACCAACAATTATGTATAGCTAATAAGAGCTAAGAAAAGCATAACAAAAGTATGCAATAAGTAGTCAGTGATATAAACCATTACAAAGAGCCCTTCTTATGTATCTGAAGCCAGATGCTGTTCCAAATTACATCACTGTAAATCCAGAATAGTTCCACTGAAGGCAATGAATCTACTCCAGATGAGAGAAGAATTTTGTCTGTGATCTATTCACTCCAGATCATTCATATCCATATGTCCATAGTTTGCTGTAGTATTTTTCTAAATGAAGAAAATACCTGAAATGGTCCAACTTCTCTAACAGGTGAATTTCTGCCTACCACATTCCTATGATTTTATTGACTGAAATCAACAGACTAAGTTCACGTTGAAGGGGTAATAATAAACCATATTTAGTTATTATTAGTATTATTAACCATATTAGTATTATTAACCATAACACTCCTAATTTCACATATATAGAGGCTTGAAACCAGAATCTAGTATGGGCCACTTAAAAGGCCTGACTGTTATACATAGTTGTCAAAGTACAGCAGAAATTAGAGAAATTTGTGGCATGTCACAGCCCTCTACCTTGCATACCTGAGGATGAGTAATGGCACGTTCCATGTATGTTAACAAAATTATTTTCCCCCAATTTTCTCATTGATAGACACTGCATTACAGAAAGTAATTTGCTTTGCATTAACCCAGTGCATGACACAGTTCAGTAGCAACAGACATATAGTGGGGATATTTAGAGTGCTTAGGTTAGGCACCTTTCTCTCCTGCATGATTAAGTCAGAGGTCTCCAAAGGGCTAAAGGGGTGTCTCCTCCCCTCCTCTCTCCCACAGCCTCTTGTTATCAGCAGAAAGACAACCAGCCATGCCAAATCCTGTTCAGCCTCACACCCCTGTTTAACCCTTGGAGTTGAAGACTTCTGCCTTTTTCATAGACAGCATTTTTTCTTCCTTCTCTTGGAGGTACCCCACCCTGTAGCCAAAGGGCAGCCCTCACCAATCCAGGAGAAGAGTAAGCAGGAAGGACTCTGTTTCTACAATACAGTGGTAGGGACCTAATGTGGAAGAAGGATACTGGATTTTTTGTCCTGCTTGCCCTTTATCTTGGGTCTTTTGGTGTCTTTTTAGCTGCTCTGTGATGCTGGCTACATTTTAGAGCTGTATAACATGGATGGGAATAGTCCTGGGAGCGGAGCCAGTTCCCTCTTTCCAGCTGAGTATCAAAACCATGAGACTGCAGTCCAATGCCCTTTAGTTGCTCTCCTGCTGATGCTTTGACTTTTGCACACCAGAGGAAACAATGGTTCAACATCAGCAGGAGGGCCAACAGTCCCAGTTCTGCTGTCCATTCCAGCCAGTAGCCTGCAGGTTTGCCTCTTTCTCTCAAAAAGTGGGCTTGGATTTCTTCAGGGTGAGAAGGTTCTTGATCCTTTGTCACTCTCTGGATTAAAGCTGCTTGGCAAAGATGAGCTTCCCTAGAGAGGTTTCTGAGGGAATATGCCTGTAGCTGCTGATCTCAATACTGGCTATGTGTGAATTTGCTCAGGATATGCCAAAGCTTGGATCCCTTCCAGGACATGGTTTCTCATACCACAAGGTCCTACCATGAAGTCCTAAGCACCTCCTTGTCTCAGGTCCCTAGGCTTCTGCCTATGCAGGCTGAAACGTGTTTCTGCACGAGGCTCCCAGGCTTGAGCAGCTGAGGTACTCACCAGGCTGACACGAAGGTGCTGTGCAAAGGTAAGTATTTCTGGAATTAAAGGATAGTAGTTCAGTTCCTCTCAGGACCTGCATGGCATAGAAATGGTGCTGTGGTGGTGTCCAGGGTGTGCATTCAGATGCAGAATCCAAGTACCTCTAGATGACATACCATCTGAGCAAGCACCGACCACCTCCTTCACTGATTTCTATGGAGAGACAGCTGATAACTATACCCCAGGTGGGAGCTACTTCTCAGCATTTAAGCAGGAGTTAAAAAGATTTACTGGGTCCTCTTCCACAGTTGTATTAAGTAGAGATTGTTCCTCTGACCTCCAAGATAAACTCTAAGCTGAATTTTCTACAAGAGACCCATCTTTATTATAGTACTATAATACGAGATGGAATTCACAGAGCGTGAATTCACTACAGCAGATATTATCTTAAGCACAGGCTGTTACTTTTCCATTGTTTTGCAGTTTGCAAGGCTCACAGTCAGTTCGTCTCCCTGCAGAGCACAGATAATTCCCTTTGGTTTGAGGAGAGTTATATGTAACACATACAGGAGAGCAGGACATTCACATCTTTCAAAAACAACCAAATAATTTCTGAACAGGGTTTTCAGTTTTACACTGGAAATCAACTGAATCGTGGAGTTGTTCTGCAAAGAATGAGACAGCACTTATAAAATTCTGATGAACCCTTTTCTAATGGTTCTACTATTAGACTGAAAACTATAGGATTCTTAAAAACTTGTATACAAAACACAGTTTATGCACTTTCCTGCTTTGTTCTGCAAAATTGTGCTGTTGAACATCATCTTTTTGTCAAGACATGGCAACAACAACTTACAGTGGTAGAAAATAATTTTGAATGCTGCTGCTGAAACAGAGTCTACTCATGGTGTTGACTCCAGCTGGAATTTTGGTGGAAGCCTGCAACATCACGACTGAGCAACACCTTTGTGTGCTGATTTTCATCAGAGTTTTACATGCTGTAAAATTCAGCTTCAAATTATTCCTCATCTCTACCAGAACAGTGATTTCTCTCTTTTCTTTTTTTTTTTTTCCTACTGGGCTGCTAACTGGAGGGAGCAAAGATAAGGTAAGTGAAATTGCCTCCTTAAAAGTCTGGAAATGTCTTTTTAGTATAGATACAAGGAATGAACATAATGCATGAGTCTTAAATCACACAGAGCCTGATGTAACTACCAGTGACAGCTGAAATGCATATGATCTATTATATGATATTAAATAGCAGGAGAAAGTTCTAATTTTTTAGAAGTTATAAAAATTAGAGAAGCCAGGAAGTCCTTCAGGGAAGGACTTCTAAATATTTTAAGGGTATATTAGAAATCAGAATGATGAAGAAGGAAGCAGAGAAAGGAGAACAACCCATTTTTACAGCACATTGAAAAGTCTCTTT
>NW_010243176.1:4190-16885 GCF_000690775.1 Eurypyga helias | reverse complement strand
ATGACATTGAAATGTCTCTTATCCTTAGGGGATATTTTTATCTTTCTTTTAAACAGTATTTTCTATCCATAAGTAATCTAAGGTAGTGTTTGTTTGGCTAAATATTTCAGTGTATATAGACTTCAAAGTTACCTTTCCCTATGTATTACCTGCCTGATGAAAAAAAACAAGCATTGACCTTGTGGCTGGAGGCAAGGGTGAAAAAATGACTCCATGTAGATTGAAAATGTTTTTCTGAAGCACATTGAGGTTATGCATTAAGCAACTTGTTTCACAGTTCAGAGCAAAATCTGTTTTATTTTATTCCAGAGTTTTGTGCAGAACAGCTACATATATGTAAACATTAAACTAAATCTATATTGGCTTGACGTTAACAGCTTGGTTTTCAAACCAATGTGACCACAGTGCAGTAAAGTATTTGATGATGAAACAAGATCTTTTAGCTGATCTGTAGCCATTTTTATTTCAGTATGTTTTAACTCTTGTAGTTGAAAGATGTCTGTGATGCTTATCCTAAGTTCAATTTAAAGATAAACAAACTAATTTTCTTCATTAAAGATCATGGAATCTTTTTTTTTTTCCTAATGGAAATTTATATAGATGAAGTCATCTGGATGACAATCTTGGCTTTGGGTCTGATTGATTATGAGTATAACTGATGCTCACAACTATGTTCATCCATTTAATGCACTTTGAGTTTTAAATCTCCTTGGTGACCATTGTGCCTGTTGCCTATGTGTGTTCATTCTCTCACTTTCTCTCAGAGTGTATGTGAATGGTTAATAAATCAGCTGATAAATTGTGCTCACTAATAAATCCTGGACTCGCAAGATCAGTCAAACATTTGGACGTGAAGTGACAACAGTTTTATGTGGTTGGTCTATTGGAGCACATCTGAAGTGTTCAAGCACAGGGAATGACTCATTTCAGGCATGGCCATTTCAGGTGGGTATGCTGGCTGCCCTCTGCAAGGACACATGTCCTAGATAACACAAGTCATCCAACAACTTTGTGGGTGCATATGCTTGGTAAATCCTGCACTCTCTAACTCAGCCTTGACTTGGACCAAGACACCCTCATGGAAAGCAGAGGCAGATGGTGGTTTGGAAATCATGTATCATCCCTTGATGTGGTGAATTATCTGGATCAACAGACATCTACTCTAAAGGCTCCTCTTTTCCATCCTTGTTGGAAAGTGACCGAGAAGCTGATTTTGTCTTCTTGTAAGCATCTATGGCTACTGTATGAAGCATTCAATAGAATAGAACAGAACAGAATAGAACAGAAGAGAATAAAATAGAATATTTAAGTTGGAAGGGCCCTGCAATGGTCATCTAGTTCAACTGCCTAACCAATTCAGGGCAAACCAAACATTAAAGCGTTCTATTAAGGACATTGTCCAAATGTTTCTTAAACACTGACAGACTTGGAGCATTGACCACCTCTCTGGGAAGACTGTTCAGTGTTTGACCACTCTCTCAGTAAAGAAATGCTACCTCATGTCCCGTCTAAATCTCCCTCAGTGCAGCTTTGAACTCTTCACACACATCCTGTAGCTGGATACCAGGGAGAAGAGCTCAGCACCTCCCTCTCCTCTTCCCCTTCTCAGGAAGCTGTGGAGAGTAATGAAGTTGCCCTCAGGGTGATCAGAGGTTTTGTGGTGTTTTACCTAGTGAAACATGCTAGTGTAAAGAATCTGCCACAATCCTTTTCTTGCTAAGGATCTACAAAATGCATTATATTGTATTTTGGGACATTTCAATAAAATATTCCAAGTAAGAGAATGTAAACAAAATTTATCATAAGAAGATAACACCAAAGAGAATAGGTGTGAACAGACTGGAAGGGAATTTATGTATGTGACATTGTCTGCTCATATCTGGCACATATTGTAATCATCAATATTTCAATTATTCTTTTCCTTTCTACTCGACAGGCCTATCCATTATGAAAATTGTTATTGTTTCAATGAGAATACAAGTTGTTCTGAGTTTTGGGAAGCAGATTATAGCTATTGTTGCCAGTTCCTAAAATGCCTGTTGGGCATTACTATTTTATTCAGTAAATAAGGAGTTTAAAACAATAATTGTTATTTGTTAGAATGAACATATTTGAATCCCTTCTTCTTACCCCTTCAGTGAGGACCTTTCAGTCAGCATTTTCTATTTCTAGCTGCTCTTGCTGGAAATACTAGCAGCATTTGCAAGCTGTAAATGCTTTACCAGCTAGGACATGAACATCATAAATGCCCTAAGTTAGCAATGAAGGAATAGCTCATTTTGAACTACTATTATTTTCACCATCTGTAAGGAACAAATGTGGGATTTGTAAAAGTCAGAAACACCAGTACTGAAATTATAAGCCAAACTCTTTAAAGTAGAAATGGGACCAGCCATCTCCTCTGCAGATCAGGCATACTGGGTTGTTGGTAATTGACACTACTGAAGACAGTATGGGGTAGCAGTAGGAGCTTAGTCTAGATTATCAGTTTTATGTGTACCCAGCTCTCCTTGATAGTGGTGGAAACTAGGTACCATAATATCCTTGAGTATTTCAGTAATTAGGGATTTCCACTCAAGCTTGTAAGCCCTCTGGGCAGAGCTCTTGTCACAGTCTGAGGAAGTTGGTTACATAAGAAGTGTGACTTGCCAGATCTTTGAAGACTTTTTGTTTTTAAAGACAGCAAAACTTTACTTTGGGATCATTCAAAGAATCTCCTCTCCTCTCCTCTCCGCCATTCAAAGAGAATTAGAGGAAATTAATTGCACATGGTGTTAAACTGCAGGAGGCCAGCTCAGTTAAAATCGGGCAAAACCTTCCTTAATCATCTTCTGTATATACGACACTATTTTACTTAACTTTCCTTTTCTCCTACAAGCAGGAGTAGCAAAACAGCTGTCTGTGTCAACTGAAGTGAGTTTTAGAAATACAAAATTAATTTCTGGTCTCTCATTGGAAATCCTCTTGGAGGAAGACAGAACAAAGGTTGTTCTGATGAAGAACATTATTTCCAATGTAGTGTGTTTATGCATGAAAGCAAATATTTTACTCCACTTGTAGCTCTCATGTTCAGTGTAGTATTTTAAGGAGTAAGAATATGAGTTTTAAGAGACTTTTTCTAATACAAAGAACACCATCTCAGATATCACCATATGCATATGGGCACAGTTTTCTTACTCATTCACACTCAGTAGCAGTGTACTTCATAAATGCTTCTTTTATCTAGTTAAAAACAGTGAAATACTGTTCGTCATGAGTAGGGGCAACACCATCCAACAGGCATGACAACTGCTCAGACCACAATATTTCCTTGTAAGTGTGTACTAAAACTAGTCTTCCATATTTGGTTTCAATTTTTGGGGCTGGGAGATTTTTTGTTATAGGAGTCCTTTTCATATGCTGTATTTTCAATGAAAATGTTTTCCACGATCTAGTTTAAATATTTTGTCTTGTACTTAATATGGATAAAATAGATTTTACCTCAAAATATTTTATTAGTTACCAGTTAAGTATATTGACAACAAAAAATAAATACAGGGCTTGTCATTAATCTACTGCGAGATAAAAATGTGAAAATGAATGTATTTATCAATTTCTTTAAAAAGAACAGTATTGTTACTTCAACACAATCTTGCTTCAATGTACATTGAAATAGAAAAACTGAAGTATGATAAAATCATATTAGGATAAAATATTTTCCGTACAGAAAAGGTTGTTTCAATTTTTTTAATCAGCTAGATGAAAACAACCAAACAGGGATTTATAAAGTCTGTGGTATCACAATTCTATCTATCTGCTGTGTTTCTGCTACTGAAAATATGACATAAGTACTTCACAAGTTACATTTAATTCCAGTCTACTATATCACTTAAAGCTTCTCACAGATTGCAGTGAAGCAGGAAGTGGGACAGAATATGTCAGGAAAATATCAGGGGAAATACATTTCTCTGTTGTTATTGGTATCAGCTGTTGGCAGTGTGAAATCCTCAGGGGATGATGTACCCTCAAGGTCTCATTCTGTATTATTACACACAACATACAGGTACATTAGTTACACTGTCGTTCTTCAACACACACCGTGTGGTATTCGAATACCAATTAGCATTCTACATTAAGCAGAGAGCATCCTGGGGCTGCCTGTATTTAATTATTTTAGTATGCCATTCTGTCTGATTATACATCTAGCTGTTCAATTTACCTTGTGACATATTCTGCATGCAATGGTTAGTGAAGGTGATCTTCAAATTAGACACCATCCCTGTGGGTAACGGTACCATAATGTGAATGATAGGAGCAGATATCATCATCTCCTCCATGACCCTACTTTTTCAGCAGATGTGCTTCAGAGTACTCACACTTTCCTTGTGTCATTTCTGTATTTCTCTGCTCATGTCACCTCACCTGGTCTTTGTTCATTTGGAGTCTTCTGGTTTTACTTTTCCCCAAACTGCATGTAGTGATAGAGCCTTGTACTGGTACACCGTCTCCGTTACCTCTCTCAGGACAGATATATTAAGATCAGTTTGGTACCACTGAAGCTTCATCACAAGCTTCAGCTTTAGCAGGATCAGATTCATTATAGGTTACAGGGCCCTTTTTTGTCCTTGTGCTGGTGGTGCAGCACCTGTGACACACTGCCAGCATGTTCCAGCTACTGCTGCAGAGGGACATACAGAGAAAATAACAATGAAAAAAGAAATGAGAAAAGATTTATGGAAAAATACCGCAGAGAGAATGAATTAAGCTCCTCTTGTTTAGAAGAAAGAAATGTAATCTTTAGAGATGCTCTCCACATTAGCCTAATAAATACCTTTCCGTAAAGAAATTCTGCATGTAGGTTGGAAAAATTCTCAACAGCTGGCAGGGGAAAATGCCAGTGCTCCATAGCCCCTCTGAAAGACAGTCCTTAAGGGCATGTCCCCATTGATGTCAGAATTACTGAGCCTGTGCTCAGAGCAGACTGGGTACTGGGCAGCTGCAGCTCAGGCTCCAGCACCACTGGCCCACGCTGCGGTGGGAGATGAAGGGGTCTGCAGATCATGGGTCTATGTTGACATCCTCTGAGCCACACAGCCTCACCTCCAGAGCCCCAGGGATGCTTTTCCATTGGAACGTTTCTCCAGTTCATCCAAATTTGTGGGAACATATAATTCCAACAAAACTTGCCTCAGTTCCTTTCTGCCACCTTCCCAACATCAGCTATCGTCTCCCTTCTTTGTCAGGCTAGTTATAGAGCTGGGGCTCCAGAGTCCTAAGGTTCCAAAGCCTGGCAAACAGAAGCATCAGTAGGTACATCCTATATTCCTTGGGAAATGAAGTCAGAATCATCACCATGTAAATCCCACAAGGAATTCTTGGTTCCTGAAAAACAGTTTTTAGTTCAATGGAACACATTTTGTGAGGAGGAACATTTAGATTGGTTGGGTTTTTTTTAATAAAATGTTATAAAATGTCAATTCCATAATAGAAATAAGGATTTATTCCCTCCTCCTTTCCTCAGACACACACAGAGTTTGAAAAGAGAATTGTTTCAAACTCTTAAACATGTCTGTAGAGGTAAAATTTCCTGCCCAGCTTAACCCCAGAAAGGACAGACCTAAATATCAATACTGGACCTTTATGGCCCATTCTATGTTTATACTGATTCCATCACTGAATGTGACATGAAAGCTCCCATATGTCTCAGTGAGGCAGAAGTGAGGCTTGCAGCAATTTTACAGCACTGAATATATGGCCTGAGAAAGTGAGTTCTGGCAGAGTGAGAATTGGCCGAGATGCTGGTCCCTTCTTGTCTGGCAAAATCCTTCCTTTACAAGCAAAGCAGACAGCAAGCAAACAAATTACTCATGCCACAGGAATAATATTTAGGTAGGATAAAGTTCTGTCCTAAACCTTGAGATCTTATGTTTACAGGTTGTGCCATTAGTCAACACTATGGAAAAAAAATGAAGCACTGAAAAGTGTCCGCAGACTAATCTTGCCAGAGTAATTTTTTGTTTCCATTTCTTATAAAAGCAAAATTCTTATTATTTAAAAATTGGTAATATCATCAAAACTTCCCATTTTTCCAAATTTTCCCGTGTTGTTTTATTCACTTTTAATTATTATTATTATTTTTTAAAGTGCATTTTAAAAGAATTAAATTAATTCTTTTTAATTAAAAGAATCCTGAACACTCCTTGAATGAAGGTTTTGGTTAAAAATTGTAGAAAAGATAATGAAAAAATAAAATCCCACAAAACAGAATGGATTAATTTTAATTCTTGCAAAGCATAAATGCTTTCAAGTCTTCTCCCAAAATTTTTTCCACCCTTTGGCCTCTTATAATGAGGATAACAGTCAGTTCTGTGTCAGCTCTTCATTTAATTCAGATTAAATCATTCCCGTAGGCTTCCCTGTACTGTCTCCTTTTTTGTACTTTGGTAGAAAAATAGGGATACAGAAATATAAGTATCTATAGGAAACACAACATAGCTACAAATGCTTGTTATTCAACTGCTTGAGATAGCTCTGATCAGACACGTGCAACCTGGTCCAAGACAGCAGCCCTGTTCAGCTGGTAGCAGGTACTTGTCCTAGCAGGATTCATTTCGGGATCAGGCAATTCACCCTCAACTTTGCCTCACTCAGAAACTTTTGGCAGTGTTTCTCACTAAACCTGGAAGATTACTAAAAAATTATGTTGCATTGTACAGTTCCTGTCTTTAATTTCTCATTAGCAGTTTTTTTCTTCCTGTTCTGCTGCTTTGTGCACAGTTTACATTTGTTTGTACCATTTTCTGCATGTTCACCTCAGAAATGCAAGCTCAGTATTATTTCAGTTGAACATAAAAAACTGGTAAGAGTTTCAACAGACTTGAAATTGGGACCCTGCTTCCCCAGCTGCATGAGCTGTACTGGAACTGAGAGCTGCAAGAGAAGTAATTGAGCAAACAGCTCTGAGCTTCGAGCAAGACACATTGTCCTTTTTCAGCTTTTTGACTCTTTAAGATTTTCTATCACCTCAGAGCTTTCTCCAGCTTGCCAGGGCATTTATATTTTACAGGTTTTCCCACAGAGTTATTTACTAAGTAATGTCTTCACTGAGGACATTTAACTTTAAGTCATAAATGGAGACTTGTTTTTATTATTCTGTAAAAGCCTTTTGTCCACTTTGTTTAGCATCACGAGCCTTTGCCTACAGTGAATTCCACTAGCACTACAACCAAAGTATCACAGCCAACAACTCACATTATATATGAGCCTTGAATAAGGCTGCAGACTAAGCCATGCAAAGCATCACTGAGTGGTGTTCTTCCCTCCATTTCTTGCCAGCATTATTTAAAAGCGGTGCCAGAGCATTTTTCACTTAAACCCTATAAATATAGCTCTTTGAACATGTTCTGTTGTTGATTTGAAATTTAAACATTTCATTTAGCTTCCCATTAAACCAAAATCTCACAGGCTCCTCTGAAATGTAACATGCTCTGAGGCAGCTTTCCATTGTGAGAGAGAGTAACAGCTAAAAGAGAAGCTTTTTTTTTTTTTCTAAATTGAGATTTGGAAATTATTTTAAATGGCATTGTTTACTGTAGTGAATAAGTAAGAGCACTAAAAGGATGGTTCTGCATTCAATATACTCTGACAACTTCTGCTTTATGGGCTTTTTTAAATGAAGGACAAGATTGCTACTGATTGAAAAATGAGTGGTACCATGCACTAAGAGCCTGTTCCAGAGACTGATGAAGTCATTGGAAAGCTTAACACTGGCAGCGAGGGCAAAAGATACATGCCTCCACTGGATCAGTGTGGAAATACATTTGTAGAAGAGAACTGAAATCTACTGTGAAGGTCCTCAAAAGGGAGGAAGGTCTGCTCACCTCTGAACAGCATGGGGGGAGCCAGGGTAGGAAGAGAATTTGGATTAAGGCCATGAGGCAGAACAAAGACCTCTGCCAGGTTTTCTTTCCTCCCATGGTGTGCTCTCATTGCCTATCCCAGGGTGTTCTCGTTCTTCTTCATAAAATATAAATAAGCCACATTGAACATATTGGGTTGCTTTTCTACTGAAACAATTCCAAATCCTGCATGTCTTCTTTTCCCCTTCAAGATAGAGCCACCACAATTTGAATTCCCCCAACCTTAAAGAGTAGACAGGAATTTCTTAGACATAGTAGTCTCTTTTTCAAAATGGGTGTCCACTTACAGCTGCTATTATTTGCCTAATTTCCCTATTCCCAGAACAATTTATATATCCATCTTGTGTGCCAAGATACAGTGAATGAGCAACTGCTTATGCTTTAATGAGTACAAATGAAATTAAAAACCTACATGCTTCATCTTGTTTCAAATTATATCATGAGCAGAGACCGTGTCTTTCTGTACTGGGAGTCCTTCTGCCAACGTGAACCCAGCTCCTTATGAATTTGAAGTTGTGGTGATAGGAACTCAAGCAAGAAGTTGTGTAAGAAAATTACTAATTGAAATAAAAGAATGTGAGACTGTATAAATCACTGAATAAGAGTCTGCTTTCTGTAGTAAGTAGCTTGCTAGCAGGTACTGGTGAATGATGAGGCCGTGTATCTCTATGTTTATGTTGAAAAAAAATAGGATTTAGAATATCTCTGCTATATCAAGGGTCTGATTTTCAGAGTTACAATGCTTTCAGAATTGAATTTCAGATGAATTCAACTAAATTTGAGACATCTAAAAATTCTACGTTAGGTACCATTTCTCACACGAATGTTTTTTCCATCTGTCTCTCAGAAACAGTTCTTAGAACAAAAAAAAATCCTTATAGTATTTTGCTAATTATAGAATTGTATGGGAAGTATTTGACACAGCCCTCACCCTGGAGAAATACTAGAAAGTTTTTGACAACATTTCCCACAAAAATGGGTCGGAGAAATGACCACGGTAATGGTAGTTGATAGGGGGAAGGAAAGCTCGTCCACCCCAAAATGCATGGAGAGCATTCATTGCAAACCAGAAGGGACCAACTCGGTTTGAAACTCAGTTGTAGGTTCAACTCCTACACCTAACTGCTCCTGCACATAGCTGTAAAACTAAGTGTAACTATTTCTTCTTAAATATGTATTGGTACTATAAGTGCAGGAGCTCTTGACAATTCTTGCAGTTGAACCTTTGGCATAGACATGCCCGCTTAGGGTCCTGAGCAGCTGAATTCAACCTGCATAGTTAGACCCAATGCTAAAAGTTTGGCCTTGTTTAATTTAGACGTCAAAATATTTTCTTCTCTGATTAAAGCAGGAGAAGGAGGAGGGAGAAATGAGGAGGAGAATTTGGGGTAGATAGCTCTTGTTTTTTACAGTCTTTTCTTCTAATACAGACCGGGATGGTGATTTCAGGAATATGAAGTCTTGAGAATTACTGCTTTGCATATATGTTTCTTAATAAATAGCTGAGATGAACTAAATGCATATGAATGTTTGAAAATATTTCTGTGCATCTGGTGTGTAAGACCAAACGTGTTTAATCACAAATATTTTAGAGCACACCACGGCTATCATTAACAGTGACATTTCTATTCATGCAAAATAATACCTAATTATCCAGTCAAATCTAACCTGCTCACCCTCATGTACAGTTTTCTTCTGCCAAAGAGGGAGAAAAACTAAATGATAGCTCCCCTATGTTGCAGAGCTGAGAACACACTGTGTTTTTATATAGCCAGCCATCGCAGACCTGGTGAATCCAACAGTTCAAATTAAGAGAGCACATGACTCGCCGTCTTGAATATAAGCATCCGTCGGAGGAAGTCCTCATTTGAGAATGAGTCATGGGCTGAGAAATCCCCTGGGCGCAGGGTCGCCTGCCTGACTCCCTGGCGCGGGAGGCGGCGGCGGCGGTGCGGGGCAGCGGGCACACCTTACCCTGCTCCCCCCGCAGCAGCTGTCATGGGAATGATCAGCTGCCTATTACATGCATGCATGCACTTCCCTGCCTCACAGCACACAGCCGTAATGCGCTCTGCTCACAGGGAAAAAATTATATCCCTAGTTTGGCGCAGAAGGGCAGTACCCTCTTGCCAGGCAGTCCCTGCAACCGCCAGACAATTAATTGAGTAATTTTCCCTGCTTTGTTGAGGGCAGTGGGGAGGGAAGGACAAAATCTGCACCATCAGTAGCAAATTTATTGCAGGATGAATTAAGTAGCACAACCAGCCCTCAGGGATTACCATGTTCACATGAGCATCAAAAACCAGGGTCCACCAGGCTCCCTAGTCATTCCAAGCAGTAGAGAAGAGCATTTTGTTCACGAGCTACTTCTTCAGAGTAGCAAAAATTCTCCTATCCCTCTTCTTTTTTTTCCCCCCTATGACCTCCTTAGCAGTAATTCATGCCATATAAAGAGGAGGGGGCCTTTTAGGGGTAGTGTATTTTTTGCAATAACCTTATGAGACAGAGCTGTTACAAGGATGCAGCATGCGCTGAGACCCTCAGTAATGAATTACAACTGAGAAAAAATGGCTTGAGTGGGAACTTATTTGGAAAGCAGCGAAAGGGGGATATTCCTTTCCTCCATGAACTGAGATGTCCTGGGGGCCTATGAAACTTTGAAAAATAATCCCTTTTCATAAAGCAAAGCTGCCTAAGTCAAATCGAAAACAGATATAGGTGTACAGTAACACAGATCTGCCCTCCAAAGGACATGGCCTGAACACAAAAAATGGAGATCAAAGAAATCAGCTGGGCATCTCCAGTGACAGGCGCGCACCCTGCCAGGTATCTGCTGTCATGAAGTGTCCTGGATGGTGACCATACATCGTGGGTTAAGGCTCATAAACCATCTTTAGTGTAGGAAATTGAGCAGAACATATTTAAATGGCAAAACCAGATGATATTTATGCTACTACAAGCTCTGTTTGCAGAGTCTAACTATTTTTTTTTTTTTTAAACAGAGTCATCTTGTTGGTTTTTGAAGTATTAGAAAAATATAGCCAGGTATGTACTTACTGGATGGTAGGATTTTGACCTTTCCGGGTACAGGTAATCATTTGATTGACCACCCTGTATTCACCATTTTACCTAAATTACATCAACACTAGCAGTGTCCATGATCAATACACACTCTTCCCTTTCCATATTGTTGTGGTTTAATATAGTTTTAAAATCAAACATATTTCTATTGGCTTCAGGGGAAGACTAATCATTTTTCTTATTGGGGAGATGGCTTTCTTTTGTAGCTTCCAAAAGCTGTGAGGCAAAGACAAGGCAAAAATCATATCAGTCCTACACTTTGTCCTCACAGTCCATTTCCACAACAGTGCACGTACCATAGATACAACCTGCTTTTCCAGGGAAAATGAGACTTACAGGTGTTACATTACATGACAGTTGTTAAATTGTGAACTAAGTACGGTTGTAAATCCTACACTAAAATAAATATCACGTTCTTGTTTTTTTGGGATGAAATGTATAAACTACTGAGTGCCTGACTATTTCTGTATGCATATTGCTTATGATCGTAGTCCCAGCTCTGCAGATTACAGTGATCTTCAACAGCTCAGAGAACAAACCAACATACCCTTCCACTAAAAGGGTTCAAGTCTGGTGAGAAAGAAAAAATTGTGATCTTGGCTTCCCTCGATTTTTTTTTGCTGTTAGTCCAGGGCCGGAAGAACAAGCAGAGCAGCAGTCTCAGAGCCCAGAGAAACATGTGGTTTCTGTCTACCACGATAAGTGACAGACCAGTCATGGCCTGTTCTTATCACCTTTGAAATTTGAAGGGTTTGACTTTGGTTCAAATGGATCTCTGTTTTTTTGTAGGAGAGTTTTTCTTTTATTTTTTTTTCCCCCACGGTTTCTCAAAAGTAGTTGGCAAATCCTGCTGTTACCACAAAGCAATATGGGCCCACATGTTCTGGGTTCTGATCCTGGAGCCAGGGACTTATCCAGGTGCTTGAAGTTATCATCTGTGTAATAGGCACGGCAGAGGTGTATGATGGATTTTGATAAAACCTCAGAGCTGTTGAATTTGATTTTTCTGAGGAACAAAGTAGAACTTTTTCTTGTAGGGGCACCAGAAGCTCTGGCCAGACAGAGGTTTCTTCTGGCCCCTGAGTTCTGTGGACCAGTCCCAGACGCTCTCAAAAGGCTCAGTGGCCAAGTTAGAAATGGCCACCCCTCTTTTGCTTATTGCCTAGGTCAGACCTCTTGGTCTGCAAAATCTGGCAGCTAACTGCGTGCAGTCTGGTGATCCAGCCTGCTGCAACATCCTCCTGCTTGGCTGGATATGGGCAACAAGGAAGACAGCAAGAAAAGGTGGTTTTGGAGATCAAGTCCTGCCACCTGTTTCTTGGTGCTCCCAGCACTCTTCCACTCTGATTCAGGAAAAGCCAAACAAACAAGCCCCCAAGCCCTCCCAAGACATTTCAGGAAGAGGGAACACGTCAGCATCCACAAGCTGCCTCTCATTGCAGGGTGATCTCTATGCGGATAAACAGGAGACAGACCGTGGCTGCTTCTTGCTCAGCTCCCAACTTTTGCCCTCTCATGCACTGGGGCACAGACTTTAGCACAACAGAACATTTCAATCCTTATTACTGGTCTTGAAGAAATCATAGGTTCCCTTGAAGAAATAATTGCTTCCATAGAAAATCCCCACGTGCTGACCAATTGCTCGATGTTATGAAGAAAAACTTCAACCTAAATACACTCTTTATTCAGCAAACACACTGGGAAATAGTGATACAA
>NW_010243176.1:0-4150 GCF_000690775.1 Eurypyga helias | reverse complement strand
AAGCATTTACTTTTTTTGAAAACCAGTTTTACCAAAGTGTGTAGAACAATATATGTCAGTTAATTTTTATTTAAAAAGATCCTTCTCTGGCCTCAGCACCGAAAAACCTCACGTGGTTACATTTATCCAGAGAAATCTTGACTCCATTTGTGCAGACTTTTGAATTCTGCTAGTGTGTCTAAATGAGGTATCTTTAGCAGTCCCCAACCTCAGGTCCAGAGAGACAGATTTTAGGTCCTATGAATTGATCCCAGGCTGCAAAATTTAATTTGGGGCTTGGAGGCTGCGGTATTAGAAAAGTAACTTACAGAATTTGCACCTGAATCTACAATCAGATTTTCAAGGTCATCTATCTCTTGTTTCCCTCATTTCTAAAATTTTGAAGAAAAGGGATGTTCTAGCTTACGATGTAATTTAGGAAGATTTGACCCCAGGTGACCTTTGTCAGATACTGTTAAAAGAGCAAATGGGGCAGAAAGGTGGAAATGGTTTGTTGAACAAAAATGGTGACTCTGTGCTAAGCATCATAGGTTGGAAGGAGCATTTTGAAAGTCCAGGCAAAAATGTGACGGGAAGCCAGTTTAAATACGAGCACATAGGTGTGATATGTTCTGAGGGCCAGGTGTGACTTGGGAACCTGGCAGCTTTGTGCACACTGTAACTTTGACATCGCGGATGAAGAGAGACAGGCTAACAAAGATTACTGATAATAAAGCCGTGCAACGGTATGGCTCACAGTGTTACTGCTTCTATGAGACCTGGCGAACAAACGCACTGTGAAGGGTTACTTGTGTAAAAGGCAAGTGCATTTTTTGTGGCATAGCCATGAGCAGTTTACAAATGCATTTATTTTGTCTTGGTACATCTTTACTTGTAAGCATTTACCTTGTAATAACCAGCTCTGAATAAGGCTCCGTCCTCCTGCTTTTGTGTCTGAGGAAGAGGGCAAAAGACAGAAAACAATAATCACCTCTCTCCTCCTTTTTTACAATTGGTTGCTGCTGTTATAATTTGCTGCTAAAGAAGCTCTTAGCACAGACACAACCTTAAGCATCATGAAGAAAAATATTCTTGTGTGAAAGTATATGTGGCAGGCATACATTTTTAAAAACCAGATCTGTGGCTTATAACCAGGTCAAGTGGTACTGACATCAGTAGGGCTCCACAGTCAGAAAACTGGTGCAAATTCAGCTGTACAAATCCTCATTTTCTTTGCCAGTCATAGAAAAATTATGTACTAACCACCTTTGTTTGAAAAAAATCCCTGATGGGATAAGGGCAGGAGAAGTTGAAGGCAGATCTGAGAGGATCGTCTGTTTCTCATGGTAATATTTCCCATGAAAAACATTATAAAAAAAATTTGCTGTATATACTTGTGTGCAAGTGTGTGTATTTTCATTGTCCCCTCTATCAGACCTACTCCACTCTTGTCTTAAATAGGTCCTTACAGCAAGGGAGGGCTTTGTCTTGCTTAGCCATTGATTTGGAAAATTTAGGTGTCAGACCTAAGAGAGCTATTTAGGTTCCATCGTAGTCAGTGGTCTGTAAATAAGCACCTAGAAGACACTGCAGGAGTTGTCCTCTGCAGATGATTTCGTTGAGTGCAGATGGAGTTTAGATGACCTGCAAGAGGAAAAACATACATAGTAGCCAGCCAAAAACCGGGAAGCTCAAAGTCTGCTCAGAGAGGATCAGCTGGTATTCTGGTTATACGTATGAATAAGTGCACATAGAGCTTAGCTTCAAAACAGATCTAAAAACTACTAAGAATATATTAAGATCTTTGACTGTACTAGATCTCTTTTTTGATGTCTGCAGAAGGAAAAAAAACCCCTCAAACCTAGAAGTGTAATTTAGTAAAAAGCTATTTAAAGTTTGACACATAAGAAATTATAGCTAATTTTAATAAAAACTGCAGTGATTTTAATACAGCAGTCCAAAATCTAGAATGTGTTTGTTAGGTTAAGAACATACAGTTCTACCATTGCATATAATTTACAGTGCTTTTTGTATATCTATTAAACATTTATAGATCAATATAGCATTGAATACATATGTTTACCTAAATACGCATTATCCATATGCACACAGTTGATAGGAGAGGCAGTATGACCATTATGAGAAAATGAATTCCAGAAGATTGTTATGAGGTGCATTTCTAAAAGGACTACATTAAGGAAAAAAATACAGAGTTATAAAATAGCGTGATGTTCCTCCTTCGTCCCAGTCCATGAGCCCTGTGCAAGGGTGCTAGTCATGCTGCAGTTTGACCGCATGTAGGTCAGGCAGTGGGATCACAAACGTGCAGCACTTGCTCGCTGGGTCACTCAGACATCCCTGGGCAAACAGCCCCTAGGTATGTGGAAGAGGGGTCTAGGGCCTGCTCTCAGTGCTGTAGGTTGGAGCGGTCCTATTAATTGCAGTATGCAAAGAGTCAGGGCCCAGGATTTGACATGGAAAGCAGGCTTTAAATTTTGACATGAGTGTGTGCACCAAGAGGAAAACCACTCAAACAGCCCAGCATACTGAGCATCTCTGGGCAGATCGGGCTCTTTTTTGCAGCCTGCTTTTTCATGCTTCAGAAATTCCTGTTCTTTATACATTCCATTCCATTTTACATGATCTTAAATTCCACTTTGGCCATCTTCTAGTTTTTATAATGCAAAGAAATGCTTGGTGACTGCATGTTTCACATCACTAAGTATATTTCATTTGACACTTCTTTTTCTCTGCAGCTCCCTACATGTCTTAACATGTTGCTCTCTCCCTCCCGGTGTTCTTCTCTGTCTGCTTAATGCTCTTTTCTACTCCTTCCTGGAGCTTCCTTAATTGATGCATTTGGCTATTTGTTGCATTAAAAAAAAAAGAGCTTTGACTCACCAATTTACAGCATTTCCACTCTCTCATGTTGCTTTCCACTGCTTTCTTTCCTCAAAGATAAACAGAGTGAAATTAAAATGTGTCTCTTTATCAGACACTAATGTGATTTCCTTAAGCATGGTTATTCTGCATAAACTTTCTGAGGGGTCACCACCGACTTCAAAGGATTTCTTAATAAGCACAGAAAAAAAGTCTGTCTGGGTTCAGGTCCTGTCATGTTGGATAAAGATGTGATCAGTACTATATTCATGAAGCAATATTTACTTTTAGATTAAAAATATATTTAGATTGGAAGTAATTTCTCTGTGGCACATGAATAGTGGGCAACAAACACCACTGATACTGTCAGTTATTTGGAAGACATCTGAATTTGGGCAATGCCTTGGAAAACAGGACTTGATTCAAGAGTGGATCCTTCCAATCCTAATAATAATCAGTATTATTCATAATAATCTTTAATCCTTTTAAAAAAAGGCAATGGTTTCCTCAAGCATCTGCAGGATGGCTCCCACAGACAGACTGCAGTGGAAAGGCAGCAGCAGGAAAATGGAGGCTGAGCCTGCTCTTAACCTGCGAGCCCAAGATGGAGCAAGACAGTGGGAGTTCACCACTGGCACAAGAGAATTAGCTCCTGGGTCAAAAGGGTGGCCAAAATTCCTAGACAGGATTGTCCACGCCTGTCAGGAACTCTCCAGGCTTGTGTCCCTCACCCTACCAGGGATGGGGGAAGAGGAGGAAATAGGGGAACAAAGACAGTGCCACAGCAAACTCAGCCTTTTCTCTCAGCTGGGTTAAGACAAGGAAGCTAAAAACCCCACAAAACCCAAGCAAGCCCACCCTGCTTCCCCCAGGCAAGTGCATTGCCCTGCGGGCTGCCCAGGCATAGATGGGATGCAGCAAATTTGCTCTCCACCCCATCCAATTCTCCATCACAAGGTGCAGCTAGAAAACAGCCTGTGGGCCAGGATCTGGCCCCGCAATGTGCGGAGGCTGCTGCTGGCCTGCTGCTGCAAGGCTGGGGCAAGGAGAGGCTTGGGGAGCCCCAGCTTCAGTGCAGGTGGGGGTGAGCTGGCAGCTACATCCCAGGGGAAGGCTGGTCACAGTGAGGAAGAGCTCCAGCAGAGCTGGGACATTGGCACTGCTCCTCCCTCCTGGGTATGTTCAGACCTACAACACCCACTTGGGATAACACCAAGCTCAGGTTTCCCTCTTCAGCTGGCCCTAGAGAGTTGCAAAGCTGGTCTATATGCGTGCATGCACATGGTGTCCC
>NW_010243175.1:0-24079 GCF_000690775.1 Eurypyga helias | reverse complement strand
TCCTCTGATTCTCCCCATCTGCTGGGGGTGGGGGGGTTGGGAAGGGGGGAGTTAACGAGCAGCTTCTTGGTATTTTGCTGGATAGATTTAAACCACCACACACACACAAAGGAGTTTGGGGAGAAAAAAATCCACTGCCATTGGCCAGGCCCTGCTTCTAGCTCTTGGTTATCCCACCTCTGTTTCCAAATCCTCTGAGATTTGCTTGCTGTGCGATTAAACTTTGACCCAATGATCCAGTGATTCAGAGAGATACCATGAGAGGTGGTAGACGTCCCATCCCTGAAAACATTCAAGGTCAGTTTGGACAGGGCTCTGAGCAACCTGGTCTCATTGAAGATGAGACCTGCTTATTGCAGGGGGGGTGGAACTAGATGACGTTTAGAGATTCCTTCCCATACAAACTATTCTATGATTCTATGATCCCTTTCTGAGAACAACATACATCTTGGTCAGGGAGGAGATAAAGACAAGCCTTTCTTCTTCAACCAAAGCACCAGCAAAAAAAAACATCTAGAGGCTCAAATACTGGGACAGAGAGTGCCTCAGCACCAGTATGTGGGGCTGCCTGTTTTGTCCTCTCTGCCAGGGCTAGTGCTCCATCTGAGAGCCTGCTGCCATGAAAAGCATTGCCTGAGCGTGGCTTGGGCCACTTGTCCCCATGATCAGGGACATGCTGTGACCTAAGCTCTGACAACAGGGCAAGCAGATGCTCACCTTGCGAAGACTGGCCACGACCAGCAACTTCACCTTTAGACAAAAATCCCCTTTATTTACAGACTCCCCCATAAAACTGAGGGGAGCGGGAAGAATGTAAGGGGGGGATAGATTAAGAGAAAATAAGAGGAGGAGAATGAACCCCCTGAGATCTTCTGTCTCTACTTCAAGGGTCCCCAGGGAACGGACCCCTCTTGCTTTACCTACTCATCCATCTTGCCACATATTCTGGGATCATTTCCAAGGGTCGAATACATGGCTGTGATTTATGCAATATAGGTCAGGACCTATTTAACAGCTTACAAAGGAGCTCCCCCCTCCCTGTTCTCCCTCTGGCTCTTGGTGATGAGAAAATAGGTCGCAGGCAGGCAGTGGGGGGATTAATCATTTCTTCCGGCAACTGCTGGGAAAAATATTTTCAGTTCCATTTAATCATAAAGCTTTTTAATTAGTTACTTTGCAATTTTTAATGTATAGTTTATAAGCTCTTGTGTAAAGGGGGAGATTGCTGGAAGGAGAAATCTCTTGCGCTCCACCTCCCACAGGTAGCATGGATGAAGTTCACCAGCCAGGCAAAGCCTGGCAGGTCTTGGGACCAACACCTACATGGTGTTCAGGTCTTCCAGCAGCCACACAGCTAGGATGAACACTCTGGCACAACCTTGGCTTGCAGTCCCTTTGCTTGCCTGGGCAGGGAGGAGGTGGAAGCCAAATGTTTCTCAGGGGTGAAAGAGCAATAGCTGTGGGACCTCTTCACATCAGCCCCCCTTGTAGTGTAATTATGTACCCTCCATGGGAGTCTGAGACAGCTTCACCCTGGTACAACACCCAGGTAAAGGGGTTCAGGCTGCTGCACAGATGCCAAACTCAACTTTGGTGAAAATGCACTGACAGACAGCATTACACAAAAATCTCAAAGACTGGATGGTCAGCTAGTGTGGTCCAGCCTGGGACTAGATGCTCTGTGACATCCCTACCATATTCGTTCACCACTAGTGCCCCAGTAAGGGAAAAGGAAAAATCAGACCCTGGACCAAGGCTACCCAGCTCTCCCTGCAGTGGGTTCACCTACCACAAGTGCTGGAGAAGTGAAGGGAGGAGAAGGTCCTCCTGAAAGACCAGCAGATTTTCCACACTTGCAGTGTCTATGCAGGCTCACTGGAAGCACCACTGGTCTCCAAAGGGTTGACAGCCACTGCCACCCACAGCAAGAGAAATAACCTACTGATCAACTGCGGTAGCCAGTGATCTGCTCTTACACAAAGCTTTGCACCACATCCTCTCCCAAAGCCCTGTGGCTGAACCGTGTCAAGGTCCTTCAGTACCTTCTCATAATATTGCAGCTCATAATCCAGGATGACTCCGTTGGGTTGGTCAGGCTGAGACCATGAGAGGGTAATGCTGTCCACGGTGCGGCTGACCTGGTGCATGATGGATACAGCTGAAGGAGCTGGAAAAGAAAGTGAGATAGAGTCCTCAGTCAGATGCCTACACGGGCAGGACCCACATCCATGGCTGGAGGCAGGCAGGTGTGTATTATTACTATGTGGAGCTACTGAATTTGCTTCCAGCAGTGGCAGGGCTGTCCAGGGGTCAGGAGATCCTGGCTTTTGCTGTTTGTAGACAGCAGTTAGAGAAGAACAAAAGTTTTCATTGCTCAGTATGATTTTGTAATTAGAAACCATGTAGGGCAGTGTCTCAGGCAGGAAAACAGATCATTCCCAGGCAAAATAAGCCCAAGATTCAAGCAAACACAGCCTTGTTCCCCTGGAAAAAAGCACTACCATCCCAGCAACCTGCAATCTTCCCTACTTGCCATGGGGAAGCAAGGGGTTTTGTACTTTGACATTTCCATAGAGAAGCTTTTCAAGGCATAGACAGACACAGGAAGCAAGCAGCTCCTCTCCGCCTTGGTGTGCTGGGTCTGCAAGTTGCACATGCCAATCAAAGGAGGTGCACACAGCAGCCTGAGCACGCAACACAAACCTGACCTGACATGCTGACAATGGTGAGTCGCCTGCCTCGTCAGAGTCGCCTGGAAATAGCACATCCACAGACGCCACTTGTCACAGTGAGCACAATGGGACCATCCAGCTGCTCTTCAGACAACCCAGCCAGTTGTCCACCCCTTGCAAGGATCTGCATTGCCTACACGGCTCGACATATGGCCAGATAGGAGCAGTACAGTCTCAGCTGGTGTCATGCAGTAGGAAAACTGTCCTCCAGGGACCTGTCCTAACAAGTCTATGGGGCAGGGACCATGGTGCAGAGCTGCCACCTCCCTGGGAAATGCTGACCAGCTCTGATCCTGCTTGCCGTGGACTGGGGCAGGTGAGCAAGCAGCCTGGACGGCTTTTAATCCACTTGGCTGAGGTACTGATAGTAGAGATGCTGCAGTATCAGCCTGCAGCCTTGCTGGAGGGGCTGACACATACAGATGCCCGTGCTGCCTCCTCTTCACTGTGTCTGAGACCTGCAAGCTAAGCACATGTCCTTGCCCACCCTGCGCCCAGCCTACTGACAGTATGGCAACACAGTCTCCATGGATGTCAGTCCAGAGGCCATCCCAGACCTCACCCAGCACCAGCCCAGCCTTGGAGAGTATTAACTCCAGCAGAGCGTTAGCCCTGGCATCCCTGCCAGTGTAGACTCACTGCTTCAGCAGCTCCAGGGCAGAGGGGAAGCCTCAGGGGTGGGAGAGGAGTGGAAAGTGGTAGCGAGAAAGCTTCCCCATCACTTGCATGCCAGGCCTGGTTACAAACGGATGCAGAGGCTTGCACTCAGAAGGGCTTTAACTGGGTCCAACCCTTTCAATATTTCATGAAAGAACAACTCATTTGACAGCCCTGAGAAACAGCTTGGGGGAGTGGCACACAAAGCAAAGCACTTCTCACCCATGTCCAGTCTGGTTTCCCTTGGCATCGCAAGCAGCGACAGAAACTGTGCCAGCTGAGAAGTGCAGACACGGCAGCGTCAGAACTGCGCTACTTGGACCAGCGTGGCTGCAGCATGTTCTTGCACATCACTGTAATGAATTACATCTGAACAACTCCTCTCAAAGCATATAATCAAAAGCCATTCTTCTGATCCACCATCTTTGCCTCTTTGCTTCACTACTCGTTTTCTGGATTCAGAGCACTGCAGCTCCCAGGATGTTCAATGCCTGTGTGCCAAGGGGAATAGCAACCAGCTATGGGTAAAGCAAAATCTACCACCACAGTACTGCACCATTTCCCTTCATTTCCTTGGGTTTCCCCATTCTTGAAGGAAGATGAAGTGGGCGTTAGCCTCAGAAAAACATTGGTGATCTCTGGTTTTGTCCAGTACTTACTAAAATTGAATGAGGGCAGAGAACTTATATCATTGGAAGTGTTCAAGGCCAGGCTGGATGGGGCTTTGAGCAATCTAATCTAGTGAAAGATGCCTCTGTCCACAGCAGGGGTGATAGACTAGATGATCTTTAAAAGTTCCTTCTGACCCAAACCATTATGTGATTCTAACACATCCTGAGACCAAAGCCTCACCTCCTGCTAAATGGCAATCCCTCCATCCATTTTTGGTTAAGCCAAGCTCCATCCTGAACCAGTCTGAAACTCTGTATCAGCAGATCTTCCCTTGCTCTATGGCACACAGAACTTCTTCTCTTATGCCTTAATGTCCCAGTCCCACCACTTCAGGGCTCATATTTACAAATGCCTGGGATTAGTTTCTCATGCTGGTGCTAAGATAAAACACAGGTAACATTTCTGGAGCATGTCACCTCTTGCCAGAGCCTGTGGCTTCCTTGTTGACACAGACTTCATAGGACATCTGCAATCTCCAAGAAAAACATTTCTTTCTCTGTGGAGAAAGGCTCCGGAAGGAAGATGTGACCAAGCTACAGTTTGGGACTGGACTGACATGAATAGACAGACCATGGTCTCTCTGGCACATCTGAGTGGCACATGCTCTGGGAACTGATCCCACACTCATACAGGCTATTCGAGAACAGGGGCTGCATACATCCAGACCAATCCCATCAAAAAACTGGGATGTGACAACGTCCCATGATTTAGACTCAGGTTCAATAGCTGACCTTGCCACTGGAGAAGGTCCTCAGTTCCTGGCCCCTCCAGTAAGAGTGAGGTCCCTGGGATGCTCTTCTCCCATTTCCATGCCTATGTGAATCATCTGTGACCAGCCATGGCCCAGGCAGCTGTGTACTTGGTGAACCTGTCCTCATCTGGCTCAGAAAAAAGATCCAAATGGATGAGGTGGGGCTCATCTAATGAGACTTAATGAGGCAAATAGGCTGCATGTTGGGAAGGAGGCAGATGAGATGAATGACTACAGCAACATCAGTGCTTTTCCTACACCTGGTGCAAAGGAATGTCTCTGGATACGCAGGAACCTATGCCATTGTATCTTCTCAATAACTGCTCACGTTATCACAGACATCAGACAATAATAAAATCACAGAAAGCTTTTGGTCAGAAGTGACCTCTGGAGGTTTCTAGTCCAACTGGCTTGCAGAGTAATTTCAAAGTCAGATCACTTTGCTCAGGATCACATCCAGTTGAGATCTAAATATGTTCAGGGATGAGGATCCCACAAGCTCTTGGAGCACCAATCCCCAGCTGCCTTGCTCTTGTGGGGAAGAAGCTTTTCCTTCCCCACAAGCCCATTGGAATTTCCCTCATTGCACCCTGTGGCCGTTACTGCTGTCCTCTCACTGTACATCTCGGGGGGCTTCCTCTTCTCTTTGAACTCCCTTCTGAAGTGGAAGACTGTAGCTAGACAACCCTCAGCCACCTCCCCTCCAGGCTGACCAAACCAAGCTCCCTCAGCTATCCTCACATCTGCTGTGCACCAGCCCCTGGACCATCCCAGTGATCCTCCTGTCAGACCTGCTCCAGTCTGTGGGAGCCCCAAAGTGGACACAGTACCCCGATGTAGCCTCATGAGTGCCAAACAGATGGGAACACTCTCCTCAATTTTTTCCTGTGATCCTGCGAACAGAGTGTGGCACACTGCAGTGCTACGAAACATGGTCCTCAACACACTTCTTCACCACAGGTGAGGGCAACAGCTTGTGCAGAGAGAGGCTCCCAACTGTGAATAAGGGATGGGCTGGGACTGGATGTCTGAGTTTGAAGCAGTTCAGTGGAGTCAGTCAGGCCTCAGAGTGACTTTCTGTAGTCTAGTCAGAGGGAGAAGCTTCTAGCCAGATAGTGACACAAACGCTTGGGCAGCTGCTATCTGGCAGCTCTTGCACCTGGAGCAAACGGTTCCTTCACGAGCTGCAAAGCTAGTGAAGACACGTGAGTTTCTGACTCTTCACCATTTCTGAGGCTGGAAGGCCCTGGTTACAGTTCTGTGCTCTGTCCCTAAAACCACATGGAAGACCTTGTACAAATCCATATTATCCCTCTGCACTGCCATTTTCTACCTGGAAAATGAGGTGAGTCATTCTGTCTCGTTTTCACTCCCTGCCTATCTGACTGAGCACTTTCAGAGGTAGAGACTGTGCTTAGGAGCTTGATCCCCCAGAAGTTACTCAATGCATGTAATATAATAGCTAAAAAGGAAGGAGGTGAAAACAGTTAAAGTGAACACAAAAAGCATCCAATCTGGGATAGTGCTACCTGGTGATACTCTCATCACAAGATGTGCTCCAGCTCTGACAGAAGCATCAAGCACTTGGTAACCTGCCTCAACTACAGTGTAAAAAGGGCTTTTCTGTCTTGGGACATGGTGAAGTGACAAACACAACAGAAAAGACTGTAATAGATACACACTTTCTGATATGTGACGAACTCAGCTAAGCAAAGATGGTAATAGTTCCAAAATAATCTGAACTGACTTTCCTCCACTGTTGTTTCTGAACAAACTATACAAAGGTTCCCTCCAATGGATTTCTGAATATTTCAAAGCAAAGATTTAACAGCCTACAAAAAGGCCCAAAATAAATAATTTTAAAAAAATCTTTGTTCTTCCAGCCTGCATTGTGCCAAGGCTTTCCAGGGCCAGCCAGAATACAGCTGGGCTGCTAACACCAAAGATTTGCTGGCAGCATTTAACCTGGCCCTGTGGGATGAGTCACCTTGTTCCACGAACTGTGACTCCTCTTTGTTCCCTTCTGACAAAAGAGCTTTCGGGACCATTTTCAGTTCGGAAAAATGGTCTTTTTTTTCATTTTCAGCTTTGAAATGGTCACTAAATTGATGACAATTGCTCAATGGCACAAATGGCCCAGTGCCAAAGACACTCCCTCAACTGTTGGCTTGTCTAGTTGTCCCTTACTCATGGAAGGTGTTTTGAATTACTGTGCACAGGGAAAATGGATATTGGAAAAAGGACCTGCCCATTCACACATAAAGGAGATCAGATTTGGAGCATCTCAGCTCTCAGAGCCACTATCACTTGAGATGTTATCCCCATGAATGTGAAAGCACAGTCAGATTTATCCTGATGGTGTCTCCAGGTGCACGTGTGCAGCAAGAATGCAAAAAATTAACAGAGCTTCACTTCCACAGTGGACAGAAGCTTACTTTTCATGACTGAAACCCTTGATTCCCATATAATTTGGAGGCAAAATGAATCACTCGAGTCCTTTAAAGGCACTTTATCTGGGACGGCCTCAGATTCTTTGGATTCCTCTTATTGGAGGTCTGTGGCTTCTCCAAAATGCTGGAGAAATAAACCAAGCCAAAACCACCACTGGAGTGTAAAACAAGCTTAATGAAAATCCACTGATGTACAAAGGCAGATGACCTGCCCCTGCTGCAAAAAAATCTGCAGCACACAGTGTGGGGAGGCAGCCAACATCTCTGACATTATGACCCCTCTGGGGCAGAAGCACTGGGGGGATGTAAGAGCTGCTTGATCACCCCAACCCTCTGCAACGGCCACACAACACTTATCACAGCCAGACCCCTGTCTGGGCTGCCACTTGGGCCTTCAGCAGTTTACCTTAATCTACCAGGACCTGAGCCGACTTCTCTGGCTTGGGGGCAGCTCTGCAGGAAAAATCTCTGGGGCTGTTGTCCCTCTTCTTGTCTGGCTTTTCTGAAACTCACACCGAGTGCAAGAAGCTGCCTAAGCTCAGCTATTGGAAACACATGAGAAGGATGGGGTTTAAGATGTACCCCATCCTCACGTCTTGCCAGCAGAGCTGCATACCCATGACCTCCCCAAGGGACACACAGGTATAACCATAGTTTTTCCAGGGCTGTAATGACAGCTAAAACAGCAGTTTCTCACAAACCACACTGAGTCAATGACCCAAGGTGCACGTGTCCAGGAAAGAATGTTTCAAATCCCACTGCACAGCATATTCAGGTAACTGCATGGAAGGATTTGGATCATATGTCTGGCTTGACTGATTGTATCCCAGGAAAACTCAACAATAGCTAGAAAGGAAGGAGATGAAAACAGTTAAAGGAACACAAACATAAACTCACAATGGGGTTTGGCAAGAGAAGCACCAGAGTCACTAGGCTTTTCAGCTTGCTGAGTATTTAACCTTCCCAAAAGCAGTGCAACAGCTTCAACAGCACAGAGCACAATGCTTCATGCATACCCCGAGGTTGGTCTTGCCAGTGTCAAGGTGGGTCTGATAGACATCCTGAATTGAATGTTCTCATCTAGGCCAGGCTGGATGAGGCTTTGAACAACCTGGTCTAGTGGAAGGTGTCCTTGCCCATGGCAGGGGGATTGGAACTAGATGATCTTTAAGGTCCCTTACAACCCAAACCATTCTACGATTCTACGATCTAGGGAAGGAAAGGTATCGTGCCCTCTTCTGTCTGTGCTCTGCACCAGAGCCATATTGTAGACAAAACCTGCCAGTGAGACATAACCTAGGCACCATGGTGCCCCAGCCTCTCCCTGATCAGTGTTCATGGCCTAGGTAAACAGATTAGGTGCCTTATTCATGTCTAGCTGAAGCTCAAGGGATTATGCTGGGGAAAGGGTTGAACCAGGAGAGTCAGGTGCCTCTACACCGACCACAGAGTGGAGCTGTGAAGGCTGATGGAGGAGACATTAACCTGCTGATTGAGCCCTCTTCTCCCATTGTGCCCTTCAATTACCAATAGCAACAAATCCCAGAAGTGCTGGTGGAATGGGACCCCTGGAGTCTCTGGTTCAATCCATCTGCCGCATGATGACCACCAACACCAGATCAGGGAAGGTGGAGCTTTGCTAGCCAAATCTTTAAACCTCCTAAAGCCTAGGATGGGGCTTTCCTAGTTATCAGTCTCTCCTTATTAGTACCCTTTAGTCTTTTTTTATTAGCGCCAAAAATAAAATTACAATTTTTGGTCATAAAGCACAATCCTTCTCTGCCACATTACCATAAATGAGCCTTCCAGTCACTCTAGCTGAGGCACATTCAGCATTTTACAAAGCATGTCTTCTAAAGAAAACCAAAACAAAACAAAAATGAAAACAAACCAACAACAAAACAAGAAGTAACCAAAAGTTTTGGTCTAGGCCCTGATAATGAAAATCAGGTCACTCTACCTTTTGTTAACGATCCCTAACAGGCACACCAGCAGAGACTCCCTGTCTTACAGAACAACATCTTGAGCACATGACAGTGCTTTGGCTCTGCTTCCCAACCTGCAGTTACTGCTGACGGGATGCATGAACTGGGAAGAAATCTCTGTGCCAGCCCCTGAGGACAGTGAACAGACCAGAACTGCTCTTGCACTACACTAATCTACACTAACCATGCAACTTGTTGGATGGAGGCAGGGCACCTGCTCCCGAGGACAAGAGGCAGCAGCATCTCATAGCTCAGCATATACTTCCAGGTAATTAAGAAATGATGATTTTTTCAGGAAAGGGATCCTATTTTAACCTACTTGTGACCATGAATGTCTCTTTACAGGCTTACATCCTTGCCTGAAAGCATGTCCATGCTTCCCTCTGATGGAGCTGCTCCGTGAGGATGCTGTGACATGCAGGCTAATACCTCTGGGGGCAAGGAACCAGAGAGCTCCATGCCCACTAGCCTCTAGGTCTACTTAAGCAGTCTCTGCTAAGAGAAACTAAAACCCCAGGTGGCACAGATCCATCACAGCAGAGTCAGCTTAGCCGTGGCTGATCCCTCCACAAAAGGCTTTGAATCCTTTAACTAAAGATTTGCTTGATCTCAGGTATGGACAAAGGGGCATGTTGGTAGCACTGCTAAGCCTCAGGCTTGTTATAGCCAGTATTTTACTTCCATACCAAAGTTACTTCTTTTTGGCTTGCCTGCTAAAAATGTTAACAAATATTAAGGGAAAAAAAGGAAAGGGAAGAAAACAAGAAGGAAAGAAATCTGCATTTCCCAGGAGAAGTAGGCACTTTCTAATAGCAGCAATACCTGAAAGAAGGTCACACCGACCACAAAACCTGGGGCAGCTTGATGAGACAGTGCAGGAACATGTTGATTTTGCAGAAAATTGAGAAAAGTTACTGTAACAACCAGGTCTGAACATCTGCACGAGACTGGCAACAGAACCCAGGCAGTGAGTTAAATATAGCTGAAACGCTTGTGGTTGACCCTGTGCATATGTTACAGGCATCCAGTTTTCTTTGAGGACTGCAAAGTACGATGAGCCCACTGTGCCTCTTGGGAGATTTTCCTCATGGTTACCTGCTCTGTTCTAAAATGCACATATTATTTTCATGTTGAAATTTATGGACTTCAGCTTCCAACTGCTGGAACTTCTCTGGTTTTGGTAGCTAAATTGAGTAGTCTAGAAATAGAATTTTGTTCTCATGGAATAACTGAAAGGTCACGGAAATATTTTCTTTTCTTTTCTATTATCTAGCGTAGACTGAGTTTCTTGAGCGCTTCATGGATTTATCAACCCACATATCAATCTGATGACTCTCTTCTGAACCCTTTCCAACTTTTTGTTAACCTCCTTTTCAAAGATAAATCTCAAAACTCAGTAGCCAGTAACGTCTCTCTTAACTACAGAGACAGCATCCACCTCCTCACTCAGGTTTGACAGTCCTCTGCGTGTGTACAAGATGACACCTCTCTGACTCAGCCTAGTCCTCAGACAGCTTGTGTAGAGCTGCTGTTCCCTCTCTGTTGTGCACCTTCACTGTTTTTTTAAATTATGCTCCACAACTCACAGAAGGGAGGAGATAAATGCTGCGGCCTTCACTCCTTGCACCTCCCTGATAATGCAGGGTTGGACCAAACGCCTCGGGACCAAGGCTGTTCCTGCATTTCCTATAACCCCCGTGTCCTACTGGGAGCACGGCGAGGGATCCTAGATGCATCCAAAATTAGTGTAATTGGTGAAACTGCTATGTAAAGCTTAGGGCAATTCATTACGATAAAACGGACAAAAAGCAGCAGGGGGATATCACACAATGAAGAACTGTATCAGGTGAATGAGAAATAAATAGGACCATTTTCCTCCTTGGTTTTATGTCTTTGAGTTGTACTGTTAGAGGCGTTCATAGGAAACTCATGCGTGTCCCTCCCCACAACACCACGTTTTTCTCAATCCGTCCGAAAAAGGCCAGGCATCCTCCAGACATCTGTTGGGGAACCCTCCTCTTTTATTCAGACAGTAAGAGCTTCCATCTGGGAGATGTTACCTTTCTATTAGCCCAGCTTTTTTAATATCCTAAGGTGATCTCACTCCTATCCCACCTCTAACTTTTCAGTACACAGAGACCAAGAATAAAGACATGCAAGTGTATCAGGACTCAACAGGAGAACAGGCATCTTCCTTGAAGACATTGAGCAATTGAGCATAACCTGACACCCTGTGACATCGTCTAGCCCTTCATGCGTGCTGATGCATCCCATCCCAAGGGACCCATTTGGGTTACAAGCATCAACAGGCTTTGATAGCAGAGGCCAATTTTCTGTGTCAGGTCCTGACTCTTGGGCCACTGCAACTGCCAGGGGCTGCTGCCACCGTTTTTTAGTAGGTCAGACTCCCAGTGACATGATGCTGTGAAACGAGCCCACCTCCAGCTACACACCATATAATGTCCACAGCACTTTAGGGCCACTTCAGAGACTCTAGAGCCTTGGTGCTGCTGTGAAGCCATAGAAGGTCACACTGCACAGGCTGGGAAGCTAGACTGCTGCTGTAAAGGGGATAAAATCGGATAAGACTCTGCCACCAGCCAGAGCAACACTACATGGAGCAGCCCAGGGTCTCAGACTCCCCAGGCAACATCTTCTGCATTGCTCCCTGGCCGTTTGATGGGAGTGTTTGGTAGGACTGTGTGGCTCCAGCCTCTGGACTGCCTGCCAGGGCACACAGCTTCTTCCTCTCCTGTGAAGAAAGGCTGAGAGAGTTGGGCTTGTTCAGCCTGGAGAAGAGAAGGCTCCAGGGAGACCTTATAGCACATTCCAGTGCCTGAAGGGGCTACAAGGAAGCTGGGGGTGCCTTTTTGCAAGGGCGTGTAGTGATAGGACAAGGGGTAACGGGTTTAAATTGAAAGTGGGGAGGTTTAGATTAGATATCAGGAAGGAATTCTTCCCGGAGAGGGTGGGGAGGCACTGGAACAGGTTGCCCAGAGAAGCTGTGGATGCCCCATCCCTGGAAGTATCCAAGGCCAGGCTGGATGAGGCTTGGAGCAATCTGGTCTAGTGGAAGGTGTCCCTGCCCATGGCAGGGGGGTTGGAACAGGGTGATCTTTAAGGTCCCTTCTAACCCAAACCATGCCATGATTCTATGATTCTATGATCTTTATACCCATTTGAAATGCTATCAATTGCAATCTGCCCTCCATTTTGCAGCTAGCCCCCTGCCTCTTTCACCTGTCAGTCCTGCAAGGCTCAGCCTTTCACTCCTTGCCTGTCAGTGGGTCAACGCTACTGAGATCCTGGTATAATCAAAGTGTCTCCATTCCTCTCCTGGCTTAGCAGGAAGAGTCAGGTTACAGGCAGCAAAACCCCTCTCTCTGATCATTTTAATACCACTAACCCATGTCATGTCAGACAGAGTCAACATTTGCTCTGGAAAACACTCATGACAGAGAGAGAGCAAAGCCAACCCAGCCCGTGGCCTCTCCCCAGCAACACTCTGAAACTACCCAGGGGAAAAAGAGTGAACAGCTGGGAGTTTTCCAGCATCTCCTCCAAGCCCTCCTGACAGTTCTTGGTCCCTGGAGTGTCAGGTTACCAGACGGAGAGGGGATGGCGGGGGAACTGCTTTTATTATAGGAGGGTCAGCAGGGAATTCTGGCATTTTCAATTACCCGTGTGCATAAGCGGCTGTGATCCAGGGTCAGGATTAACTGCACGACTCCCCGCTGAATACAGAGTGGCAGGGAAATTCACCGTGATGCTGGAAGGCAACAGCTAGTCCAGAGGCCATAGGACAGGGCAGTAAACAGGGAGATGTGGGGGAGAAAGTTCCTGACAGAGCATCTGGCAGTGGATGTCTGCAACTGCCCTGCAAATGTGGCAGAGAGAGAGACCTGGAACACCTTGGGGTAAGCGGGCAAGCTTATCTCCCACTGCCTTTACCCAGGGACTCAGCTTCACTGGGTGACCCACGTAGCTCCAACACATACGAACTACATGGGGAACTGGATCCCCCATGGGTTCAAAACAGGGCCTTCTTCAGTACAGGTCTCCCAGGAGTTCCCAGAACTCCTGCACTTCAAGCTCTGCATAACACCAGCAGTTTGTTCCAGCGAGACTGAAGGGTGATGCCATGCAGCACTGAGGCTGGTGCTGTATCCGTCATGGAGCAAGGGCTACCCTGACTTTCAAGCCACAGGGACTGGAGACATCTAGGCTGGGATACAGGCTCCAGCGGTGCCCAAAAACCAGTGTTTGAAATGGCAGGAGTACACAGGGCCTCTGTGTAGGGCTGCAAGTAGGTGAAATACAGGCATGTGACCTATAATAAATGAAATATAGTAAGTGACCTCTGTTCCTCAAGCATGGGAAGAGTGGAAAGCTGGGACAACTCACTCTGCACTTGCCTGCAGACCTGGATGTCTTGCACCAGTATCTCACCCAAGGGACACCTAATCCAAATCAGCTCTCCCTCCTTGCCCTAAGGCACCGCAGTCCCACACAGACCCCAGCAGGTGACTGTCACTTTGCAGTGGTCCAGTTGTCCCCAGTCTAGGTTCCCTCACTGACCTCAAGGCCCCAGTTCTTCATGCTCTTACTCAGCTCAGAGTCCAAATGCACCTAGACACCTAACTGAAAATTGGCTTCTTTGGTTAAAGCGTTCTCCATTTTTGCTTCTCCAGGTAAAGCTCTTTCCTGCCATTTAAACATCACAGAATTTCAGGCCACAGGCCCTCCTGGTGTATCAGTTTGAGTTTGGGATGCCTTCCTCCAGCATAAGCACTAGGCAACACAGTAAGGAATACCCGGATGAGGAAGGGAAGTTTTTCCTAACCTGTCCTCAGTGGCAACCATGGTGACCCTGCTCTGCATGGGAAGTTGGGCTGGAAACCTCCAGAAGCCCCTCCACCAGCACTTCTGTGTATGTGCTCTCTCCTGCTAAAAGGGTTCACTACTGCTTGGACTATTAAAATGGTTTTTCACCCAATTTCTTTCCCAGTGTCCTCCCCTGTGATGGCATGTTCAGCAGCCATGTACTTTTGAAATCATTTACTTCCAGCAGAAGCTGAGTCAAGCAATGAAGAGCCACAGGGATGAAACCACTAGGGCTCTTTAACAAACATTCGCTCTAGTTTAATAAACAGCAGCAAAAGCTTCAGGTCTGGGATGTTCACTGGACTTGCTAAAGCTCTAGAAGGATGGTACTTCACAGCCTGTGAGGTTTTTCTTTCCAAGGTTCCTGGCAAGGTGGCCCCATCAGGCTGGTACCCACACAGTTTGTGTGTGTCGAGTGTCTGGAAAACTTCCCAGTGGCCCAGCCTCCAGCCCCTGTAACTACAAACTCTGGAAAACCTTAAAAACATGGCAATGCAGTCCAAAGCCGGTCCTGGCTCTGGCCTCATTTGAATCAACAAAGGGTTTGGTATAGATTACAGCCTTTAAAGCACTTCCTAATGCCATAAGCCCAGTGACTTGGCCCGGGCAGATAAAAGCTTTTGGCTGTCTTCATGTTCTCTGTTTAATTGGTTTGCAGCCTTCATTTGCATGCTGCCATCCTGCCCACAGAGGAGGTCAAGACTTTGCTCTCAGCACTGAGAGGAGGTGCCCCAGAGGATCCTGGCATCCCATCATGCAGCCCACTGGGTTTGGGGTCACTCAGGACGAAGGTTGTCCCACCTTCTGGCCCCCTCTCCTCCTGGAAACCTCATCTGCTTCAGATAAAGGCAATGTCATCAAGGCAAAAGGCTGGCAGAAAGCATGAACGCTGGCAGGAGCCAACCCTCTGTCCCTACATCTTGCCCCCCAGATTTGCAATAAAATGGTACTTTCCCAGAAAGTGCTAATTAATTGCAACCAAAACTGTCCTTAGGAACATACAGATTTTGAAATTTCAAACATAGAAAACAGACCACAGACATATTTCTTGAAAGAATGACACTGCTGCAGGGCATCCCCTTTGGACCCTTGAGTCTTGCTAATTTGAGACTGAACTTGTTCCCTTGCTCTCTTTCATGGTAGACTTCATTACGCTGGCCTCCCTCTGTGTGTGTGGAAATATTAGGGTTTTTTCTTGGAAAGAGCATTTCCTGCCCAGCCCTGCCAATGCAGCAGCCTCCTGCACACTGGCCAGTAGCAATGATGAACACGGACCAGGCTGTGGTGAGACAGGCACAGTGAAGATCTTCCTGTCTGAAATGAGTCAGAGAGAGACTTATCATTTTACGCACTGATAGGGGGGACTACTAAATCATAGGGAATCTGAGATGGACCAAGGGACAACTGGCCAGCCAAGTGCATTAACCCGATTCGCTACAACCACCTATTATGGTCCACATAAATGCACGACTGAGCAGCATCACACCCCTAGTGTATGCTCAGCTGTTCAAACACTGATCCTGGAAGTGGCCTCCTGTGTGTCTGCAGCCTTGCCTACCTGCCTCCAGCATGTTCACCTGCCTGAATGCTGGCACTCAGTGCCTTGTGCGAGAGCAAGGCTGCGTGCTGTGTTTGCCAAGTGCAGCAGTAAAGATAAATCACCCCTCCTGAACACGTAAGCAAAAGGTGAGCTCCTGAACCACTCTGTCAGCTCCCAGCACTCACACACAGCGAGGACAGTGGCATGTTGTAGGGAGAGGGGGGAGGTGCTCATTCACCAGAAAGGACTTTCTATGTCATCCATCATGGATGGGCTTTTGTTGTCTGCCCAAAGTCAGCTCCAGAAGCTTTGGAAGAGGTTTCTGAAGCCTCAGACAGGTGTGGAAAAATGATCCTCAAATTCATGGAGTAATTTATCCAACAGGGAAGCTTGGGAGTGAGCAGGTGGAGGACACCACAGAGCTGGTTGAGAAGAGCATCTGCTAGGTTAGCTCTATGAGTGCAACCCATACCTTGCTCTGCCAATGTTCCCCCCAGTTACCCACTGCAGGAGAGGGAAGAGGATTCCTGAAGAGCCAGCAGCTGGCAAAGTTTCTACCATCTGGGAACTCTGGCTGCAGACGGTCTCCAGTGGGCAGAGGAAAAGGAACTTGAGCATGGCTGAGTCTCTCCTAGGCACTCACCACTGGCTGCTGCGGCAGGGCGATGAAGCAAAGGCAACAGGCTGGGCCACCGAGTGAGAGGAGGAGGGCAGCACACATCAAGACAAATCAGGTTTTGGTGGCAACAGCCCTGTGTATGAGGCAGCCAGGGAGAAGGTGGGAGCTGGGGATGAAGGAAAGAGAAGGGAGAGAAGGGATGCAGAGCCAGGATGGTTATGGGGGTTACTACAGATGGTTACATGGGTCCATGTGGAGGGAAAGCTCTAGCTGTTAATGCTGGATAAGAGACACAGCTATGGGTATTTCAAGGTTTCACGAGGGTTTAGAGCCTAGAAGCAGGCCAAAATTTCACAGAAACACATCCAGTGAGGTCCCCAAAAGAAGAAACCTGGGATGTATGGGGGCTCAGGAACAGTCTCACTCAGCAGACTCAGTAGACACACTCCTGCTTGCTCTGTCACACTGGCAAGAAGGCTTTGCCCTGGCTCTTCCACATGGGAGATGGCTCCACAGATCAGAAAATTTCTGGTTTTCCATCTAAATAAATGCTATCACCAGACACCATGTACCATCTGCTCTTGTCCTTGTGCATTAGTAAGTCTCCTCCATTCCTGGTGCCCTTCCAGGGCAGTATGTCATTACAGGCAGCAAATAAATCCCCTTCACCAAGGCTGAATAAAGAGTGCCTTTTTTGGTCTCCTCTCTGTAAAGTGGTCTCTCCTGTACTCTGCTTACCTTATCAGCTTTTCTCTCTACCTTCTATCATCACAGTACAGCTCTCTTGAAAGTGGGTAACCAGGTTTGAACATAATGACTGTATGAAACTCCACCCAAGCTTTGTGCAATGGTAGTGAGACTGCGCTACAGCTGGTGAACACACTTTGCTTGACACAGCACAGTCTTACACATGTTGTTTTTCCACAAGGCTGTGTACAAGAGTTGCCCCCTTCCCCATGTCTGCCACCAGCTCCTCCTCAGCTGCCTTCTGTTGTGGAATTTCTCCCTGTTATTCCACCTCTCAGCATCTTCCTGGAGGTATGGGAGTCCTTCTCTGTCCTAACAATGTTTCTGTCAGTTTTCTGCACAAGAAGTACCCTACCACATTTTGAAACATCAAGAAGTAGGAGTCTACTTCTCATGGACCTCTCAGTTAGCGACCTCAGTTCATCCTCATGCTTCCCCATTTAGGTGGCAGAGGTCTCCCATTTAGGCAGTTCCTGGACAGACTTTCAGCTTTACTAGTAGTTTCCTAAATCAAATGTCTTACTGGTGTCCAGACAAGCTGAGTCAACTGCATTTCCTTAGGATATCAGTGTTCTCATGGGAAAAAAAGCAAGCACAAGCTACACAGACTCGTGTACAAGGACTTGATGACTCTTTATGTCTCTTGACAACTCAAGACTGGTTGCCTTTTTGAAAGATGCTTTAGCCAAAGACAGGACAGAATGTGAGGATGATTCACATGCAGGCTGATCTAAAACATCTCTTAGCTTGAGTCTCTGAAACTTAGTACAACAAAGACCAATGGCCAATAAATCATAGCTTGGAAGGTTCAGTATGGACATCGGGAAAAGTTCCCTCACCAGGTGAGTGGGATAGCTCTGGGACAAGTCACTGGAAATGTAGGGAGATCTCTGCCTTTGGCGATCAGCAATAATTGTCTACCCAAAGCCATGGCTGCCCTGACGTAGTGCTGGCAGCAGTCCTGCTGTCAGACTGGATTGGTGGGAGCCTAGATGAGAGATCCGAGATGCTGGGATGCTACAACCTCCCACCTTTTATATAGGAAGACAACAAGAAATCAACATTCATGGCTTTTAATGTCTAGAAAGCTCATCCCAACTCTTCGAGGTGATTTCTGCATACATTTTCCCAGGTTGTTTCACCAACAAATAATTCCTGACTACAGCCAGTTTATCACAAGGCTGAGAGCAGCATGAGAGAGAACAGGAGATGCCGACTCCCTGCTTGTGCCCAGAGAAATGCAGGCTACTTCTGTGCATCCCTCTGAAGGAGGAAGCCAGCCAGATCTGATGCTAAATGAAAGGAAGAAGAAAAAAGCAAGAGTCCATGTGCCCCAGGCAATACAGTTCTCCTCTCTCTGTCTAGCCTGCAGCATAACTGATGTGACAAGCAAACAGCAACCTGGATGGCTGGTGTGAAGTGCTAGTTGCTACCAACCTTATACCTTCACCTTGTCTGCTCCCTGGCTCCATGCCGCTCTCTCCTCAGCCTTCCTCTGCGCAACCTCTCCATGCTCTCTGTTGCATTTGGCAGTAAGCTCATGGACCATAACTGCAAGGATTTTTTTGTTGTTGTTGTTGATGGTGAGGGAAAAATCCTCCCTTCAGGTGGTCTGCATTTTCCAGGATCTCTCTCACCTGTGCTGCATCACTCAGCTGAACATCCCAGCTTCTGCATAAGGACCAGAACGGATTCGGTCCAGTCACAGGACATTCACAGCAGAGCCATGGCCCACATGCTTGCTTTGGACCATTGAAACAATCAGTTGCCTTTGAGCTCACAGGCACCTCTGAGTCTTGTCAGGGTAGCCCTGTCCAAAAGACAATGCCTGGCTGAGATGCAAGCACTTGGGCTGTGATAGTCACTGCGAAGCAGAGATTTAAACCCTAATGATGTCTGGACTGAACCTGGTGCAGAGGTGTGAGCTGCACATCTTCCTGGCCAAAGGACCCATGCTGTGACATACTGCTGTAAAATGCCACCTAGAATAATAATGCAAATAATGATAACAAGTTATCTGGATCCATAGACAGGGAGAAATTGTGCCAATAAACACCACTGCTGTGGATGCTGCATCTGATGGTTTATCAGGAAAGTGTCTTGGTTTTCTCTGTCACACACTAGCTGGTATGCACACTGTATTAGCTGTTTATGGCTCTTTTTGGCTCTGTTTGCAGCCAAGAGCCTCTGACATCAGAGTTAATCCTCCCTTCTCATCCCGTGTGACACAAGAGTTGCTCACAAAAGGGACACATTCCCAAAAATCTAGATGTTCTCTTTCCCCCATCAGTGGGAGGTCTTGAATTTGTCTCTGAATACTCTGGAGCTCAGGGCTTTTTCCTCCCTTCTCAGATCATAGGAGCCACACTCTTATCAAGAGGTGCCCTTCCCATGTGCTATTTAAATTACCCCTGCCCAAGGAGCCCTTTCCCTCAGTTACTTTTACAGGGCACTCAGCCTGCCTGCAAGGCAGATAGAGCCTGCAAATCCTCGCAGCGCCAAGACTCCCCACCCTCCCCAATCCTCCCCACAGAATGGCCACAAATAGGCAAGTAAGGGCTGTGTGTTGTCACCAGCAAGAGAGTTGATGCCTGGCATGGCTTTCAATTAGTCAAGTGTCATTATCCCGAGTGTTGGGCCACACTCAGCTCCTTGACCCCTGGCTTCCATCCTGCACCTTCCCTCTTGGGATGCTGGCATGGTTCTCAACCACCTTCTTGGCACACATCTTTTATTCTGGCACAGCTGAGAAAAGGCTTTTGGTGGCACCCGGTCTTTGTGCAATGGGCTTATTTTCTTTGGCCACATCATGGTCCCTTAAGACAGGACTGGCTGTGTCAGACGGCAAGTCCTGGATCCCCCTCCCTGGTAAAGGTGCCACTCAGCTGGAGGGTGTTTTAGGCAAGCAAGTGGTGGGTGAGCTGGGAGACGTACAGCATTGAGATAGAGGTCAAGAAGAATCCTGCTGAGAAGAGCAGAGAGAAAGCACAACCTGGCCTCAGAGGTAACAGAAGATATTTCCTAGGAAGGCAGGAGGATCATGCAGAGTTTGCTGGAAGGGGTAAATTTGAGGTGGATGAAGACTGACCAGGGAGCAGAGAAGTGGCAGGAAGGAGATGTTAATTCCAAGCTCTTTTTATTTCTATTCTGCTGGCCCTCGTCCTTTCTAATTTTCTGCATTTTGCAAAGGGAAGCATAACACCTCCTGTTCTAACAAAACTTGCCCTTCTGGAGGTTAAACACTGTTGGTGTTTTTAGGACACTCACTGCAAGAGAAAGGTCCAGGAAACTACCTCCAAGCACAGGCTAGCACTGGCTGCTCTCTTTCAACCAACCTTCTCCTAAGAGAGGTGGCCTGTCCCTTGGGGCTACTCTCTGCACCGTGGTGTCTGGACTGATGATCACTTTGTTGGTGGGACTGAAAAGATGACATCGTTAAGGTGAAATGCAAACGCTAAACCTGGGGAGTCTAAGGTCAGCATCAACCTGAGTTGTGTAAGGCCAACATCAACTTGGCCAGTGCATAACAAGAGGCCATGGGTCCAGGTGCAGAGGATCCAACCAAGGCTGACAGAGGCAGCCCGGGGCACAGAGCTTATGAGACATGGAAAGAGCTGGCCTGGCTGAGCCTGCTACTGAAGATATTAAGGGTGAATTTAATGGCAGCTACAACTGCTCAGAACCTTGTTAAACTCCCTCTTCCCAGCAGAGGTAGGTGATGCAACCAGGAGGACAAGCCAGAAATCAGGCTGAAAAGCATCTTTCCCAGGAGGATGATGTAGCTCTGGGACAGGTTAGCAGACAGGTGGAGTGTTCAAGGACTCACCTAGAAAATGCCACAGCAGATCTATTCTTGGTGATAGTAGCACTGCAAACAGCAGGGTGAATCAAAGACCCCAGATGTCCCTTTATCAAACCCTGATGGGATCTTATGGTCCAAGCCAGGTGTGGAGGCATGACTTTGTGGAAGTTGTTCTTCTCAAACTGTCTCAATTTTTTTCCTGAACTCAGGAGTTCAGCAGAGTGCACAGACTTAAAGTGTGTGAGACACTGGGCTCAGCATCAGCATCATCTGCCACACATGAAATTAATTAAACAAGGCTAGCACTCAGTGGGGACTCACATGTGCCCAGCACAGTGAAGGCAGGACATCTTCTTAAATTCTTAGAGATTTGGGAGAAACAATGCTGGCAAATTGTTTATAAAATGTCCAAAACAGCAGTGATGGGAATGAGAACTTCTGTGCAGAGCAATGATCATGGCTTGATGGCTGAGCCCATGAAAGCAATTATAAGGTTGTGCTTGAATCTGGAAACCACAATGTAGGTCTTGTGTGCAGAATGCGAAACTGCATCGAGGGAAGCAGTATCTGAAGGGACTGAGACAGAAGCCACCAGGGAGGTAAGAGCTGCCCTCATGGCTGAGTGAGATAGCACTTTACACTTAGATGTGTAAAGACAACAGCAAGACCAGAAAGAAGTTTATCTGCAGTAGAGCTGCTACTGGGTACAATATCTAGTTAAAAGAATTTTTATTAAAAATACAGAGGTTTCCACAAAAAGCTGCAGGAAGATCCACACTCTGGGAAGCCACCTCATAGAACAAAAGGATGATTCAGCTTGGTCTTATTACCTCATGCTGAAGATTTTATGATGATGCTGGTGACGTGGAATCTCTCAGTCTCAAAAGCACCAGCGGTCCCCCAGCAGTGGTCCATTTCTCCCTGCGTGAACCAGGGCAAATTTGCCTTGCTTCCTTTGGGGCTGGGAGGTCCTCAAAGACCACCACAACAGGCATTTTGCAGGGAGGCCATCGTCCAGCTATGGCAGGAGCACAACCCCATCAAATATTCAGTCCTCTGCTCTGCCTGAGATGGACTCCCACCTGGCTGCTCAACCCAGAGCAAAGGCAGAGGGAGGCTGTAATCCTCACATCTGCAGGCTCCTCCCTCCCCTCCCTCTGCACGCTCACCTCTCCCCCCAACACCCTCCATTCTCCTGTCCCAGCTCTGGCTTTGTGTCTGCAGCTTCTGGTACCAACTGCTAATGATTTACATCAAGGCTGCCAGGCGGTGCAGAGTGTAAGCAGAAGAATTCAGAGCCTCTAATTACAGAGGAATTAGCAAGCAGACAGTTACTGTTTAGTGCTAATGAGTAGATACATTAAGAGAGACATCACACAGGCTGAGAAGTGTAAGCTCTGATAATAAAGGAGTGTCAAACAAGGAAAACACAAGGAGGAGGATCTAGGGGACTGAAAAAGATTTGCCTGAAACTCCACTCTCCAGTTTCGCTAAGGTAGAAGTAGCCACAGGCAGTATATGCAGGTAACAAGCACATCATATGACTGTAAAGTGCAAAATCTGAGCATTAAATAACTTGTGTATGGCATGGGACCATGCTGGGGGTGTCCAGAGCCCCTTCCCAGCCCCAGGTAGCACTACACCCACCCCGTCTCCATCAGCCATCTCTGGGAAGCTGCCACAGGTCACTGTCCCAGATCAGTTCCTCTACCCTCATCACGTGTGGACATGTTCCTGCTCGTGGCCAACCATGGTTCAATGCTATGCTAAATCTGCCTTCAGGATTTCTGATACGGTATTGAAAACACTCTGACCCCACGGCTCCTGAGCTAACTTAAGACAGAAGCCACTTTGCTGGTTCATGTGTGACCAAGACATTTTTTGCAGGTTCCCTTTGTCTCAGCACTCTGCATACCCAACCAAGTGATGCCCATCTGCACCACTGCTGTACCCCAAACCAAACACCTCCTGTTCCCTGCAGCCAGCACACACCATGGTCTCCAGGCAATTCAGTGGAAATGCAATCATCCACGACTGCCAAATTCAGTCCTGAACATCATGTAGTGTCCAGGGCAGCCTGGGGCATGTTCACACAACCCCACACATTTGCTACAGCATTCAGAGGGACCACAGAAACTCGCTTGCTCCCACGCATGCTTGTGCCTTATTGGCACGCTTTCACTGTGCAATTGGATTAAGCAAAGCCCCAGTCCCACACCAGTCTCCAGCTCCAGATGGCTTCCAGGTGGGCTGGGGAGAGCAGCACCTGACCAGCAGATCTTCGGGACATCCTGCCACCAGCACGGCTGCTGCCTGGAGGCTGCTGGTGAATCTCTCAGGAGAAGCACTACCAGTCACCCTGACACATCTCATCCCCCAGCAAAACCACCCTGCATGAGGGGAGTGCAGCAAACCCCCAGACCAGCACAGAGCTGGTGTATGACTGAATAAAACCCTTCCAGCTCTGCTGCTTGGTGTTCTTCACCAAGGTGATTCTGCAGTGGCCTGGAGCAGATTTTCAGATGGTCATCCCATATATGCACCTCCCAGCCCCTCTTCTGTGCAGTTTTCCTTTGCTTTCCTGGCCTCTGCTGGCGTCCTCTGAAGTCAGAGCTGAGATTGCAGCTTGTGTCAGAATGTTGGAGCTAATCTTACCTTCCCTCCTCAAGAGCCAGGAGCAGCATCAGGGACTGCAGCAAGGCTGCCAGCAGCGGTGTGCACTGCAGCTGTGTCTGCAACACGCTGATGGTGTGTGCAACTGATGCTCCAAGGCACCAGCCTCCGCAACAGTCAAGCACCCAGCACTGGAGAGGGATGCTGAGACAGCAGGGGACTGTGACATGAGCTGTTCTATGCAGTGAAGGGGAGGGCAGCTCAGCCTTGAAGCACACTCTGGCTTTTCACTGAAATAAGGGATATTTTTCACACCCAAAGCTTGGAATTCATCCAGGAATTGCCAGGTCACTTTGGCCATCACCAGCATTACAGAGCAAGTGACACCATAGAATCATAGAATCATAGAATCACTAGGTTGGGAAAGACCTTAGAGATCATCCAGTCCAACCGTATCTGTCCACCACTAAACCATCTCTCTCAGCACCTCATCCACCCGTCTCTTAAACACATCCAGGGATAGTGACTCCACCACCTCCCTGGGCAGCCTGTTCCCTTACGGTGAAGATAACCTTACGTGATAACCCTTGAAGATTCCCTTACGTGATAACCCTTACGGTGAAGAAC